>NW_006441953.1:20819834-20863764 GCF_000325575.1 Pteropus alecto | reverse complement strand
CCCCCATGTAACAGAAAGATATATGAACAGTACTTGTGAATTTCACTCAAACAACTTTCTCAGTTGTGGATCAATAGTTAGGTCATTTTATCTGGGCCTCGATGTCCTAATATATTTACCATTAGTTGAACTTTATGATCCTTATAATCCCTTAAACCATACGGTTTATGAAAGAAGTTACAAACTGGAAGCCCATTGAAGAAATTCATACATTATTTTGTGTGCTTTTGATTGCTGTTGTTGGCCCCAAAAACTGAAAATTGGTTGCAAGCATTAAAAAATTGAGAGACTTCTCTTGACTATATGGCTTTTCAGTTTCTCATGGAAAATAAAATCAAAACATCCAGCACCATTAGGCTCATATGTCTGCTGTTGACTCTCTCAGATGGGACATGCACTCTCCAGATCCCTGTAGTTCCCACTACTCCATATTGACCTGTGGCCTGTTATCTGTCTTGCCTTTACTATCATTGGATTTTATAATCCCAACTGTCAGGCCTTTATATTTTCAGTTCCTTCTATGGAATGACACACCTTCAGATAGTCACCTAATCCTACCTTATTTTCATCTTAACAGTTATCAATTCCTAGAATTGCATTTTTGTTTGCTGATATTTTTGTTGTTTGTCCCCCTACTAGAATAAAAGCTTTTAGAGAGATGGGAATTTATCATGTTCACCAGGGTATCTGCAGCACAAAAAATAATTCTGATATATAATGGGCATAAAATAACTACCTACCCATTGATTTATTGTTGACCATGATTCCTCATTCTTTTGGAATTTATATTTTATTGTCTGACAAGCAAAGGGCTATCAGGAACTACTTTATTGCGGGACGCTCAAAATACAATCCATCACTGTGAATATATTTAAATATAAGTGGTATTATTTTTCTCTCAATTATTAAAGGAATATGATCATTAGAGAATAATTAGAAAATATAAAAATAACTCATAATTTAATTCAGCTGAGATATTGATTTCAAAATGTTGATGACTTTCTGTTCCAGTATTTTTTTGGGAAACTATGTGTTTATATTATATGTTTATACTTTATTTTTTTTTTTTACATACTCTTGAAGAGATGAGTCTCTTCCTCTCCCACAGCAACTCATACAACAAGAAATCTCCCCAAACCTCTATGTTCTCAGAGAAGCATTAGAGGAAAGTAGCTCCTGCCATTCCTATGCACACACTCGAGCCTCCCATGGGAGCAGAAGAACTCATCTGATCATTGAAAAAGTGAGAGCCTGATATATTTCTTTCATTCTTTCATATTCTCCTTAGGGCAGGATTCATGTACTTAAAGGTCATTGTTGAGTAGTGAGCCCTTACCCTTGGCTCTCAGACTCAACATGGTCTAAGTAAGAAGCTGCTCCACACACTCATCCATCCGCCACTGAGTCTCAAAGTCTAGAGTCGTAGGAGTTTATAGGAGACCCCCACATAAGTTGACTTCTCCAATCCCTTTTTGCCAACAATAAAGAAAAAATATACTTTACCTCTCACCTGGATACTGGGTCTATTTCTCTATAGGTTCAGAATGTAAAAGACAGAGTGGCAAGCATTTGAACTCTGCAAATCCTACCAATACTAAATATTCAGTTCAGTAACCTGATTTTCCCGTTGAAATGTGTTTGTTATTTTTTTAATGCAGACATCACATTTGAGATATTTAACTTCATGACATGTTGGTCACTCCATCAATGAATGCTGCTCCCACGTTTAGCAGCAGGTGGTAGACTCCTGCTTTTTGAGAAATGCTAAGTGTCTTGGTAACTCAGAATGTGCAGTAATACTGGGTAGAAAGAAGATGTGTTGTTCTTTGCTATCTCCCTCATCCCACCCACACAGCCAAACCATTTTTATCCATTTAAAGACTAACAATCTCACGAATTATGTTTGAACACAACTCCAGTGGCTTTGTAGCCTTTTGTACAGTTTTTTCTATTCCAATTTTTTAATCTCCCTGCAATCATAATTACTACTGTTACATTTATTTTTGATTCTGTTCAAAGATTTGTTTGCAATTTAGACCTGGAGCACAAACATTACTGATTTATTAATATTATTGATTTGGTTCTTCTTTTCACACCAAGTGGCTTAAATTAAAATAATCTAAGGGTGAGAAACATGACAATCTTGCATAGTCTCAGAGTGCCTCATAAAAGATAGTGGGTGGCACCTTCCCGACTCTTATTGAAAATAGATCATTAGAACAAAGATTAGAAATAACACAGGCCCTTCTTGATCTAGTTTCAGTTCTCTTAGTTTGCTCCCATAGCTCTCTGTATTTTCCCAGGGCCACCTCTCATTTCTCTTTATTGTAATCACATGTCGATTACCTTTTTTCCTTACTGAACTGTAAATTTTGTGAAGGCAGGGAACTTCTGCTTTGTTTAAGCCTTGATGTTCAGTGCTATAGTGACTATAAGTTTAAAAGTGCTTTAAAAGATATCGGTTGAATAAATGAATAAGTGGTTGGTGGAAGTAAAATTTTAGGAAATGTGAAATTTGTCACAGAAAACGTATGAATCAAGCTTTAGAAACAAGTCAGGACAAGACTCGAGAGATTAGCCTGGTACCTTCTCTGAGCTCTGTTCTCCTGATAGCTCCTCCACCCAATGACCAATACCCATGAGTGGGGATGAGAAAATGGACACTGGACTGAAACAGATGTTACTTGCAGTTAAGTACAGAAAGGAAAGTCAATATCAATTATCTTTTTAAAGAGCAAAAGTATTAACTGAGTAAACATATCCAGTAGTACTTTTTGAGAAAACCAAGAAAAATCTAATAAATATGTAACCTAATGTAATCTAATAAAAGAAAAGGCAAATGCAGAAAACTGGAGAAGAAAAATGAGCCAAACCATTGATACTGGAATTTTTAAAATTGTTAAGCATATAAATAATACCCTGTACTAATGATTTTAAGTATGCAAAAAAATAAAAAAAAATGACTGTGTGTTTGTCAGAGGGATCAGGGATATTGAGAGAGAAGAGGTAGTTAAAGCCAATTTAGACTCATGAAGCAGGAAAGCTTAATATATTAATAACCATGGAATACATTCAGAAAGTTTGTAGGAGATTTTCTTCAAAAAGCATACGTAAGTTCATGTGATGACTTCTTCCAAATAATCAAGGAACAATATACCAATGCTACATAAATTATTTCAGAGCATGAATGCAGTTGGAAAGATTCCATATTGATTTCTATAAAGATAGTACAATGCTCCTGTGAAACCCTGGCATAGAAAGATCAATATCATTTATGAATACTTATAACAAAATTATAAACTGAATACTAACAAATGAAAATGTGCAATATACATACTTAAAAGGGTTCATCTAAGAGATTTAAATCAAATTATCATTAGATGCCAAAAAGGTATTTTAAAAAATCCATCATGCTGCTATGATTTAAAAAATGAAACTCTTTGTAAACAATTTTCAAAAGTTTATTTTTTAATGTAATAAAAAGCACCTATCCAAAATGCTGAGTCACCAAAGAAACTGGCATTAGATTGGGACTAAGATAAATATTATATAATATAAACAATAATGAGCATTCATTCTAATATTATTTAGTATAAACCAAGAAGTTTTAACACTACATTAAGATGTAAGATGAAAAAAAAAATGAGTTCTAAAATTGAAAGGGAGACATAAAATTATTATTTTCAGAGAGTATGAATTGTCTACTTCAAAAACCTAAAAGATTGACTTAAGTATCATAAAACTACCACTAAATATGAGATGATCAGATCAAAATAAATATATAAATCCAATGGCTCCACTTCCATCAAAATGGCTAAATTAAAGTCTGACCATACCAAAAGTTAACAAGAATGTGGAGCAGCTCAAATTCTTATGAATTGCCGATGGAATACTAAACGGCACAATCACTTTGGAAACAACTTGGCAGATCCTTAAAAGTCACTTACATTACCAAACTACTCATACGTCTCAATTCTAGATGTTTAGCCAAGAAATCATGAAAATATATATCCATACAGACTTTCACATGAATGCTCATAGCAGCATTATTCATCATTGCCCCAAATTTGAAACAACAGAAAGTCTATGAACAAGTAAATGAATAAATAAAATAGTATACTCATACCATGGAATACTACTCAGTTATAAAAAGGAATGAACTATTGATACACACAGCAAAATGGATGAGTCTCAAAATCACTACGCTGAGGAAGATGAGCCAGACACAAAAGAGTGAATCCTGAATGATAACATTTATACAAAACTCTAGAAATACAAATTAATATAAAAAAAGAAAAGAATGTTTGTTTGAGGAATGGTGGTGGTGGAATGAGTTGAGTTGCAAAGGGGCAGGAGAAATTTTGGAAGATTGATGGATATATTTGTTGTCTTAATTTTGGTAGCAGTTTCATGATTATATATACCCATCAAAACTCATCAAACTGTACACTTTAAGTGGATATGAGTTTTTGTACATAAATTACACATCAGTAAAGTTCTAGAACAAGGAAATCAGAGATCAAGAGACATTAATTATATTATATCCCCAAACTAAATTATATAAAGTCCTTTAACTCTCCTCCTCAAAATATTTTATTGGTTTCTTGTTATAGACTGTATGTTTTATTAGAGCAATTAATAAAATGTGGTGTTGTGAAGATACAGATATCTAAGCAGTATAAAAGATCTTATTAATTTATCCTCCATTTCTCCCTTATTGAGAGAGAGATTGAAATCAATTAATTTTATCTAAATGGCCATCCCCAGCTAAAATATCATTTCCATGAATTTCTTTCAACCAGGGGTAACCACATGTTATACAATTGGTTGGGAGGTGAGGGTAGAAGCCTTACAGTAGAGGCCTCTAGGAAAACTATTTTTTGTTGGTTAAAGGGGCATGCTTCACTGACACTCACATTTTCTCTTTACTTTTTCCCTTTCTTCCTGACAAAAGAGCATGAATGAGTGGTTCAGAGGTGCAGCAGCCATCTTGTGACTAAGAGAGAAAAAATTAAATGCTAAAGATGGTAGAGCAAAAAGAAAAAAAGCATCTGAGCCAGCCCTGGAATACTTAGCCCATTTTCCTTGCTACATGAGAAAAATCAGTTCCTTATAGGTTACACATAGCTATACAAAATTTTACTAACCTCGGCATTTGTTGAGCTTAAGGAAGAAGTAAGACTTTTATTACCAGAACAATCACATGTTATTATCACTGAAATGGGACTTAAAGATCAAGTCATCAAGTCTGTCATTATACAGTTGATAAAACAGTTTCAGAAAAATGGGAGTGACTTTCCCAGCAGGACACAAACAAGAGAGTCAAAACTAGTGCCCAAGCTCTTGGTTTTCAATCTAGTTTTATTTCCACTGTCTCTGTTAACAGGCTAAATAAAGAAAAAAATGCTTGCCAATAGCCTACTCTGTGCCAGGTACTGTGCTTCGTGATATGTGGAGGCAAAAATGTTTCTTCCTATAAGAAGAATAAAAACTAGATGGAGAGATTAGACTTCATCAGACTATAAAATAGTAAGAGAATTTTTAGATGGAGCTAGTGAAATTAGTCCCGTTACATCATGGACCACATGGAAAAAGATAAACAGTATAAGCTGGCATCATACATAGTAAGTGATAAAGGGTTAGTGTCATATTAGGGAAACATCTCTTTGGTAAAAATAATCAGAGATGTTCGTGTAAAGGATTAATGTTTGATCATCCTTGAAGGAAAGAGTTTAGATAAGGATAAATGCCTTGGGCAAAGAGGTAGTCAACGAGAATGAAAATGAAACATCTTGGGTAAAATATAAATGAAATAGTTTGACTACAATAAAAGGTTTTGTTATATAAAATGTGGCATTAAAGATAGATTAGAACCAAGAGAGCTTTGAATGACAGAACGAGTAGTTTTCATATTATCCTTTAGGTAGTAAAAAGTCACCGTTGGTTTTTAATCATGAAAATGACTTGGCAAAATTGTCATTTAAGAAGATGAACCTGGTGTCTATAAATTGAGAAAATAAAATAAAATAAAAAAAGATTAATTACATATTTAACAAAAGCTATATGTAATATGTGATTCAGTACATATATACACACATATATTCATATCTGGGTGTATATCTTCAAATGTATGTTTATTCATATATAGAGGAAAATAGGAATATATATATTCTTATATAACTATATATACCCAGATATGAATATATATGAATATATATAGATATGTTCATATCTATATATGCTCAAATATAGAAATACATATTCATAAAATGTATATATACACAACATATATATATACATACATATATGTATACATATATACATATATTATAATTTTATGTAATATATACATAATTCTAAATCACAATAAAATATGTTAAAGATTATCTATTTCAATGCCCAGAATGGTGTCTGGACCATAGTAGATGCTAAACAATGTATGAATAATTCTTTCATAAAGTAAAGGTATATTAATATCCAAACCAAAAGATTATTGCAGACTCCCTTCAGTTAGATATACTAAAATATTTTTTATAAACCCTCCAAGTGTATATAATCCATTTCTCTTCCCAGATATAAAAGAGTTTTAAGGATCACTGAAAACTGGTAGAGTTACCTAGGTAACCCATTAGGTAAAATACATGAGAATGAAATTCTGATTATAATTATTTCCTTCACTGCCTGCTTTTTGAAAAGAGGCAACAGATATAGCACCAAAACTTTCACTTAACAAGCAGATAAAAAAGAATACATGACTTGATTTTGATATATCTAAATATCTGCTTATCCCCTTAGTCACTTTTCTTTTGAGACTTTGGTTATTTTTAGAACTACCTTCCAACAATGGCTAAATGAATTCACATCACTGAGAACTCAGCTGAGAGCTATACAACTGCAGTTACTCAAGTATTCCAGACTAAAAAAAGAATTTTAAAGTCTGATGAATGATCCAGATAATTATAAAAATGAGTACTCACCTGTATTATCTACTAAATCACACTTGCAAAAATGTTTAGATAATGGCCAACATTTGCTACTCTATGTATATTTGATATCCAGAGTGGCTATTTAAAAAGAATACTTCTTTGAAAGATGGCCACATTATCAAATCACCAAAACATCAGGATGTTCACCAGAAAATGTCAATTAATCATCTGGATATGTAGTTTGATTTACAAAAAATGTAGTTGATTCAGTTGCTTTTACTCTAGAAATATAGCATTTTGTTGGGTCATGGGGTGAGTTACCAAAACAAAACAAACAAACAAACAATGTCTGCTGATGTCAAAGCTTCTGGTTGAAAGGAGAAATATATTTTTCTAAATCTTGAGAAATAAAGTTAGATATTTGATATTTCCTTTCATCAGAAATATTTGTGTTGATACATACTAGAGTTCAGTGTTAACATTTTTGAACTAAAATGTTATTCATTCAAGAGACTTTTTTCAGAGTCCATGATGCCACCCCTGTGTGTGTGATTCTTTCTATCAAAATTATCCCATGTTAATGACAGATGTAATGTTATCTATCATAGGCTATATTTGGCTCCTCCTATGAGACTGTGAACCCATGAAAGGTTCTGAGATTCAACTGGTTTTGCAACTAATCGAGAAATTAACAAATGGTCAGTAAGATATTGAAATTATGAATTATCACCTTTACCAGAGCCTGTCTATATGGAAAAACCAAGGCATAAAGAGAAGGTTGCACTGGATTGGTAATAGTAATACATCCTAGAGGTAAACTTACTCACTCTTCTCTGACAGAACTGGAAAACTGAGCTTCATTCACAGGGGCAGGGCTTTTAATCCTAAAATTATCAAGTGGGAGAGCAGATAAGGAAAGATACATCTCTGCCAGCAGGCAGTTCCCAAAAGAGAATGGAGAAGACTAAACTGTGCTCAATATTTTCTTCCCTAACTTGCCAGTCATAGGGGCCCTGCCCTGCCTGGGGAAGGACAGGAAGAGATAGGGCAGGAGGCAGGAGGTTAATCTCATAGCTGAGGGTCCTTCCAAATGGAAACGTGACACACAGGGTGGGGGAAGTTCCATCCTCTTCCTACAGAGGGCAGCATTTACATCTTAGATTATATATTTATTTATTTTTACTATCTTCGGTACCAAACGTAGAGCCCAGCTCAAGAAATATTTTTTAATAAAAGTTAACTGTGATGGTGATGACCTCCAAAGAGAGAGATCAGTTTTTAGAGTCAGGCTTGAATTCTGCTTCTGATCCTAACTGTACACCCTTAGGCAAGTAATTGAACCTCTTAGATTTCATCAGCTATAAAATCCAGATGGTAAATACCTGGCTCACAGTAGTCTCATGAAGGTTAAGTGTCTGTCAAGAGCTTATCCCAATGCTGGTGGGGGCAGAGAGGCACTCAGAACTGTGAGCTCCCTTCCTCTAATAAAATCTGCTCTCAGAAAAAAAAAAAAAAAAAAAACAACAAAAAAAAACCTGGTACAAGGCATTGTTTATGCTCCCATCAATGAGTTTTCCTCTCCTGGGGTCATTTTTCTGTCTATGCCCTTTCCCCCAGTATAATAAATGGCTAATTCAGTCAGCCGTGGCTGAGGAGCCAAATACGAGAGATGTAGAAGGAGGGCAGCATTCTGGAAATCTGGGCCTCTCTGGCTTTTCTGTTGTCATCATTTTCAATGCTCCCTCCACCCCTGTACCATGTCTAATCTTTTTCTAAAGGACAGTCACAGGAACATATGTCCTTTAAATGGCAAAAGAGATATGAAGAATAATGAGGAATAGGACAAGAAATAAGAAAGACCCGTGCCCTGATTGTCTTGCCTCTAAAAACAAATCAAATGGGAATGAAGGCCCGTGACATGGCACTTCAGTGTGTAGAGACCTGAAACTTACCGTGCTTGCTTTTAATTGCTCCTTAATGGCACACGGAATTGCAAGATTTTAAATCACTTTAGAGGAGTGTGAGTGGAATTACTTTATCTGAGTAAAGTCACCTTTAGCTTTTTGAGTTAGCCATTAGGGCAGCCTAAATGCTAGAACATATCACAATCATTTGGTTTGTAAAAAGCACTGTGGAAAATTTTCCCAGAGCTAGACCCCACCCACAGCTGGATGTCATCAGGAAAATAAGTGACTAAATACAGGTGCTACAGGATGCATCAGCTTCATTGTAAAGAAATCACTATAAGAGACTTGGGAGATCCAAGAGGGACTTAGAGACCTTAGCAGAAGCCACTTTGTATAGTGGGAAGAACACAGCCTTTGGGAGCAGGCAAGACTGAATTTGAATCCCAATTCTACTGCCTTGCTGAGGGATCTTGGGCGGTCTTTGCATTAAGTGGAACTGATAGCGCTGACATAGTTCACAGCTTCCTTGGGGAATGAATGAGCTACTTTCTGGGAGGCAGAGTAGCAGATGGGTAAAGTGACCAGGATTTCGAGCTGGAGAGCCTGGTTTTGAATTTCACTTTGCAGGAAAACTAGCAGTGTAACCTCACTTACTGTGTCCCTTAGCTTCCTCATTCACTAATGAGGCTATTTACACTACCTACTCTATGGAGTCATTGTGCGAATTAAATTAGTTAACACACATGTAAGTGTGTAGCTCTTGAGAAGGACTGAATAGTCATTAATGGCTACATAAAATGCCTGCCACTGGGAGGCTGAGTTTCTTCTTCCATTCCCTGTAATCTCACTCCCCACAGCGGTGGTTTCTCAGGAATATACATGACTTGAGAAACTCTAAATGAACTTTTCTTCCAAAATCATTTCCCTAACAGTATAGAACAGCCATCATTAATAAATACTTTGATTGAGGGCATTGGTTGTACCCTATCACAATAGAAATAACATCCTCTAGAAAGATTATATTATTCCTACATTCTATTGAGACATTATCAACTTCCGGTTGAGCAAGTCCGTCGACAGAATTCTGACTGCTAGAAAAGTCTGGGAATTGAGATAAGAACTTGGACTGGTGTGTATTGAGAAGATAATAGGAAAGGGCAGATACATGGATTAATTTAGGAGAACTCTGGTCTGGACTTGACAAGGAAGTGGAGGAACCCATGCAACATCATAGGAAAGTGGGTGTCAGTTATATGTGGGGTGGGGGACATAAACTAAAACCACGCCTCTCTCCAGTGTGCCTGCCGACCCCATATCTACAGGAGCTTAGGTGATATTGGAAAAATTTAACCTCTACCTATACATAAATCATCTGACACATTCCATTTATAACATTCTTTTACAGTCTCTGAAAGGTCTTTCAAGATATTATAACCCAAAATAAAATGAGATTTAGGGGCTTTTAAAATTCTCTAAGGACGAAAATGAACTAACAAAAGAGAGTTTTCTGAATGACAATATGATCCTAACTATCTAATAATGAAGTTTAGGGAAGCTGTTTGGATGGAGTCTCCAGGAGGAAGGAATCAGCTTGTTCCAGAATGATGGCTACTCCTCCTATTTACCGTATCTAAACTAAGGTTTAGAAAGCGCCTTCACCACCACCTCTTGAGCAGTGCGTGCTCCTTCCTGGGGAAGGCCATGGACCCATGCCCCTCATCCTGTTTGGAGAGGGTGTGTGGGATATTGCAGCAGTTCAGCAAGGAGAGCAGAGTGGACCAACCCTTGTTTTCATTATGAATAAATAGGTGTGTGTGTGTGTGTGTGTGTGTGTGTGTGTGTGTTTCTATACACTTACATACACCATTCTCAATTTATTTTCAGAGAGAACCTCAGATATGTTTTACTTTACCCCCATCTTAGGTAAGAGAAAATAGAGATTCAGAAATAATTAGGACAAGATCACACAGTTACTAAAAATAACTAATACTTATTGAAAGCTTATTTTAGATGCCAGACACTCTTCTAAACGTTTCACATGTACTAATTCTTTCTGTCCTGTGCAGTACTATTATTTCTATTTTATGGTAGAGAAAATGAAAGAAAAAAGAAACTGAGCTAGTTCAAGTTCACACAAGTAGTAAACAGATGAGTTGGAATTGCAAGCCAGGCAATGTCTTTACCTTTTACCACCACACCAGTTTTTGCTGATGCACATTAAAACAAGCGACGGTCCATTCTCACCCATCTAAATCGTACTGCCCCTTTCATGTGCTTCAAGATACATTTTAGTTAGATATGTTCCTGTATAAGAACACCAACCGCTACAGTCAAGAGTCTGTTGCAGAGTCATGCTATTAAGTATATTCATCATAGACGGTTTGCACAGGTGGCCAACTCTTACAGTTTAATAAACAGAAAGAGAATGCAACACCTTGTATCTTTGTCTGACTACTGATTATTTCCTTGATTTTTTATTTACCAATTTCAGTGACTTTGACGTAAGTTTTCAAATAACTGTGTTGGTGCTAAATTACCTCGGCCGTACTCGACATTGCTCACACGGTGCTGCTTGTGGAACAGTCTCTATGGGCGCCAGTCAAGGTTTTTGATTAATCCATCCCTAAGTAATTCATTCCTTGTGTGTCACTGAAAGTGGCCTTACAAGGAATCTGTCCATTCAAGCAGTATTAGTAGGAAAAAAAAAATGCATACCTATCTGGAGGATTTTCTGTTTTTCAAGTAATCTCTTTTCTTAAGGTTTCCTAAGAATTATCATGTGTTGATTAAATTTTCAAAAGGAATAAACAGATAACATGGGTTTGATTACATGTTCGAAATCACATGATAAAAGATAGGTCAATAAAGCTAATAATATTAGCTAATATTTATTGAGTATTTATTATAGATCTGAATATTTATTGAGTATCTATTATAGATCAGAAACTGAGCAGATAGATACTTTATAGGCATTCTGTTATTAAATTTCCTCCTCAGTCTAAAGAGGTAGGTACTGTCTACGGCCATGCCACCCTGAAACAAGCCACATCCCGTCTGATCTTGGAAGCTAAGCAGGGTCAGGCCTGGATAGGAGACCACCTAGGAAGACCAGGTGCAGTAGGCATAAAAAATAAAAAATAAGGGATTGTAAGATGACAAGGTCCTTGCAATCTGTGAGGTCAACCAAAGGTTGCCTCGCCTAAAAAATAAATAAATAAATAATCAAAATAAAAATAAATAAAACAAAGTAGTAGGTTCTATTTAGATATCTACTTTAAAGATGTGAGAAAGTAAGGCTTAGAGGAATTAAATTACTTGCCCAAAATGAGAGAGCTAGTACAGGGCGGGGCCAGAGTCTAAACCAGGTATGACTGGTGTCAGACTGCAAGCTTTTAGATTTACTCTTTTGTGTCTTTTTAATTATTTGTAATATGGATGTGGGAATATTCCATTTCCCATATTCTGTTTCAGGATGACTCAGTGTTCTTCTCTGATTGAGAATCAATTATGATAATTACAAATCTGTTACTTTCTTTAAGAAAACAAGAAGAATCATAACGTGTGATGTTAAAGCAAGCTCTGCCAAGGTGGAGTCACATGACGCTTCCTGTGTGTACTGCCCCTGTCGTTCCCTCGACCCTGTTCACACATTAAACATATATTTACTTTTCGAGATTAAGTTCAAAGCAACCAATAATGTCTTCGATGTTGTCATAACCCCTCACTTTCCCCTATTAGTAGAAAGGGTTCTCTTTCTACTGAATGTGTATGTCAAGAACCCCAAATACATATACTGTGAACCCTTTGTACACAGGCCAGTCTTGGTACTGATAACTCTTTATTACACTTCCTTGTTTACTTATCTACCCCTGAGTCTGGACAATATATTCCCAAAGAAAAGTTAGATGTCTCATGCATCTTTGTATCTCCAAAACCAAGAACAGTGATAACTATACATTAGCAACCTATCATTGAATCAATCTACCTATCGATAAACTTCTGGGGCGGGGGGGAATTAACTACAACAATGACACATGGGTGCTTGGCACTGGAGGTGTGGGTTTAGGGTGTTGTTGTACGTACCTGCTAATATGACAGTTGTGGTATTTGAAAAACAAAAGATATCACTCTATTTTTCTACTTTACTTCTTGTCTTTTTGTTAAGTTATTTAAAATCAAGTTTTTTCTTATTTTATAAAGACCACGTCCATTATTGAAATTTTAGAGATACAGATGGGCAAAGTAGAATAGATGTTAGACATCATTCCAGCCAGAGATCATTACCATGATCATCGTTATGAGTGCACTATAGAAGCTGGCTATGCAAACATATTTGTGCCTTAATCAGCATGCATAACTTTCTGAAATCTAGAAACTTGGTTTCTGCCTGTAAGTTAGATTTTATACAAGACTCAGAAAGTGGAAGAGAGTAAAGCAAGGTGGTGGTGACACATGGAGAGACTAGGTGGTCTTTCAAATAAAATGGCGAGAAGTACTTTTTTTTTTTTTAAGTCAATAATAGTGGAGGTTGTAGTGTCTGGCCCATAAAAATACAGGTGTTGAGTGGAGGGCAATGATGGCAGTGGAATTCCTTCTAGAATAGCCTGTGGTATTGATTGATATTTCCATGATTTTTTTTTTTTTCTGGGTAGGAAGACTCTGCATTTTGTTTCCTCTATTCTCCAATGTAATCTTCTACAGAAAAACAATTCTGAAGGCTACCTATGTACAGTAGGATGACCTGTAAAAAAAAATCCTATGTGTTTAAACTACTAAGTGTAACATGTATTATTTCTAAGTAAATATCCTGGTAAGGATATTAACAGAAATGGTTGCAGGTAACAGACACTCAAGGAAATGAAACTCTCAGATCGGTACTGACTTAATTGAATTTGAAGATAGTGACTTTTTGCTGCCATTAGAGAATGCAACACTAGTCACTCATTGCACACAGTGGCAATTTAGTTACTTGGAATTATCATCTGTGAGTCCCTGGACTGCAGTGTCTATTCAAGACAAGGCATTGCAAAAGGGATGCTGGGAAACACCATCATGAAGTCTGGGAGATAATAGGCTGGCTACTTGTAACCACATAGATATTTAAAAATTAAATCACAAGTTCATGGTTTTTACTTCTTGATCCAAGATGCAGGCAGAGAACCAAGTATTTACAACTGTTCCTAATAGTATATTACCTGTTATCATTCCTGGGCTGATGGGGCTTATAATCAGACTATATATTCAATCATGCAGATTATTAAAATTTAACGTAGGTTAAAATTCTTAGCCTTGCCAGGTCTCTTACATGTAAATTAGGATACAGATTGGGATAGAATGATACTGAAAACTGTAAGAGGAACATTTGCAATGACTTGGATAACTCTGTATATTGTAAACCTCCAGATTCCACTGGACCACCTTTGCCAGCAGAAGCATTTCCTCCTCCCCTGATGGAGCCGATTCATGTGATTAACTTTTTCCCCATATCTACCAACCCTTGATGCCTCTTAGCCTAAAACTAAGGGCAAATTCCAGTATTCCTGGGGTGGGGAATAGAGGAATGCAAAGTCAGACCTGAAAGAAGGATTGCACACCAAAAAATTGCAATATCTCAACAAAACCCTGGAGGATTACGTAGGGCCAAAATCTAAGGAAGATGGAGTAGGGAGTTTAGATCAAGCCAAATTTACTAATATTGGTACTTCTGTCCAAAATTCTAGAATCAGTGTGTTGGGTAGAACAGTTAATGGTTCTGGTTATTTGCTTTATTGGCTGGCTAAAATCTGTATTCATCTGTGGGCTGCATTAAATAAAATCAAGACATCAGAATTCTTTATGATGTAAAAAAAAAGAGAGAGAGAAAGAAAGGAAGGAAGAAAGAAAGAAATTATAGACAATGCCATTGAACTGTGTAGTGAATCTCTTGTGTGTGAGCCACTTACCAACTTCCTATATTCCCCAAGAGTTCCAAGAGAATATTCCTTTTGCCACAACATTGAGAAATACATTGGTGAGCAGAGCACCATCCTCTTTAAAAGGTGGATATCCTTTGGATAAAGGTAGGAGGCACTGCCATTCAATGTATTCCCTTATTACAATGAAAATTACAAGATCTCATGGTGGCACTTCACCACCAGAGGCAAGATGAGACAGTGTGCAATAATTTGCAGCAGAGAGAAGATGGAAAAGATGTTAGCTTGACATGAAGGGATCTTTAGATGATGCAGTGCATATCATTGACTGAATGGTATCCCCTGGGGTTGTACATCAAGATTGTTTTATCCCTAGAAATAATTCATATGGTAGCCCATTCAAATTTCATTTCATTCATATGATACAAACGAACATAAAACTCTAGTGTGTTAAACAGAAGATTAAGCTTCCTCATCTAATTTCCCTATCTTAGTTCATAAACAGTGGTCTATGAAAGCATATCCTCTCCAAATTTAAAGAAAATTTACTGTAATACACACTTTTAACCATTAAAAATGAAATATTTACTAGTTTCTTTCAATTTCGGGAACATCACACATTTTACGTAGAAGCACCACTTCCATGACTGAATTACCCATATGGCTACCAGGCTCCAGAAGGGCTCGGGAACTCCAATGCAAGCAACTCTGCCATTTGACCTCTACAGTAGATCCAATAATGTCTAAAGCATCTGCAAGTGACAAGGATGCTCTATTGAGCCAAGGATACTTTAACAAGTCTTAGAAAGAGAACTACAATGGGTTTGGAAGCAGAAGCATGACCCTTTGGGCAGGTAACTATTTTCCATTTATAGCTTGCTATTGGACCTCTGTGGAATCTGAAGACACCTGACCTATGAAAGAGTGGTTAACTATGCGCCCTGAAAGAAACCATAGTCAGGTGTTCCCAGCAGCATCCATGATCAAATAGAAGCTATATATCTAATACAAGATCAAATACAAGCAGATTCTCGGAGGCACAAGTAATTTGCAAGATTGGCTCTCACTACCAATGTGCCTACTCCTAATGGACTAACATACCTTCCTCAATCTACGCATATGCCTTCTTGAAGAATTCCCAATGACTGACGGACCAAGGAAAAATCTGACTTACGGGAGATTCTGCATAATGTACTGAGCTGGAAATGCAATGCTGTGATTATTATAGCCTCATTCGGTTGAGGCCTAAAGGACAGTTATGGGAGAAATGCTTCTAGCTGGCAAAACTACACAGCCCATCTCATGGTCTCCTGCAGGAGTGAAGGCCTGAGATGAGTCTCTACATCAATTCAATGGTGATAGCTAAACCAATTGGCTGGTAGCAAAGTCTTAGAAGATTGGCAATAAGTTTTGTGAAAGAAATATGTGGATGAACCACCCTGAGTGAGTTCAAAGTGTTAAAAATTCATGGCCATATCAATGCTTACCACAGAGCCCCACTGCAGGAGAGGAGAGTGGAGTAGATTCTCACTGATAAGATTTTTTAAACGGTCCCCTCTAGGGGTGTCATTTCACCTTTTCACATGGCATTGATCTCTCAAAGTATTTACAAAGGGGCCAAGGTGTCAAGGACAGAACATGTTCATGAATAGAACATGAACTTTGTCTCACTATGTCTGACCTACCCATTTAATGAGCTAAGCCTCACTCTTGTCAATATTCATGACTATTCATTGCTAAACTTGACACGGTATCACATCCTAGAGTGATTGCCTGCTGCTGGCAGGAGAGTGAGAGAATGGGAAATGTGGATTGGCTTTCCCCTAGTCACCCTTCTGTTAGCAACACTTTCTTTGGATTTCCTAAGAAAAGTAAACCTTAATCTTAAAGAACGATGCAATGGCCTATGGAAGACTCACATAAACTCCAGCTTGGAAATGGCACCTTGAGAAGCTAAGGATATGAATGTGCTATGAACAAGCAATCAATACTTCATATTATTTTTCTCATAGTCAAAACCAAGACATCTTTCGCTGTTACACCCCTTGACCTGCTTATTTAAAAAATTATTTTTATGGTCTCTGGACTCCAGGCTCTGCTTATTTATAGGTCTGAGTGCCCAAGAAGTAATTCTCCCATTGCACTTAAAGTTAAAACTGCCATATGGCCATTTTGGGATCGTTATGTTACTAGACAGACAGGGTTATTAACCATGGTTACCAATGGAAAACTGCTGCTATGTAATTAGGGCAAACACGACCGTTCTAGATCACTGGAGATCATTCTGAGTACCTTCTAGAGGTTCCTAGTATAAAATGTTAATGTAAGACTAAATCAATCCATATAGGAAAGTCCATCAAAGGATCAAATATCTTAGGACCGCAAGCTTTGTTCATCCGCCGGGTTAAAACTTCCAACGAGCTAAAGTATCTTTCAAAGAAAAAAGAAACATGAAATACACAGTAGAGAAAGAGAACTATAAACGCCAATGGCCTCATGACCAATTGTAGAACTGAGTTTTTTCTTGGCTCTGTATTTTTGGATTATGTTGGTGGTGGTTAAATTTATTACTTGGTCCATAGGTTATAAAACACCCAGGCAGGACTGTGATTCAGCTAAGGTAAGAAAAAAAACACCACTCAGAGTTGGATGTCATAACAGACAAGACTTTTTATCTCCCCTTTGGAGAACAAACTAGTCCAATTTTGTTTTTGCAAAAAATAGTTCCATATGTTAAATGAGACCACATTGTGCTACTACTGTTGTTTGGAATTTTGCACGTGGAAAAGAATGTGTACAGTGAAGTACTCGAATAGTTGAACTGTGGCAGATGACTCATATTAACCCATTCACCACCCACTCCCACTCCCTCTCAGGACTACACCATATCTTGTTCCACATCTTCTTGGCTTTTAGAAACCAGATAATTTATATCTCCCAGGTCTTTTGCAGATTGCTCTGCAGAAGTCTTGCAAGAGGAAAATGAGCAATGTGAGAAGGCAGCCTCACACAGGAAAGCTGGATCTTCTTGAAATTGTAATGGTGGAAACAACTGGTTCTCCAGGGTAGATTTGGGGTTCCACTCTGGCATCACAAGTGCCAAGTAGCAAATGGAAGTGACACTAGGATTTCACCTAGAACACTCCAATATTGTAGCTGGGTGATTCTCTTTCTGTTTTATTCTTGACTATGTGGCATGTACCCCAAATTCTCTGACTATTCGGTATGCTACTAAATATTTTTCAATAAATTCCAAGCTAAAGTCTTTCTGCTGTTTGTAATCATGGACCCTGACCAATGAAATAGTTGCTTACACAAAGGAATTATTTTAAATTTATAAATTTTACATTTTTGCTCAGTGGTATGTCATAAACAGAATTAATTAAATTCTTTTTTTTTTAAAGCTGAGGTATGATTTTCATACAGTAAAATGCACAAACCTTGGCTGAATGGCTCCAGGAGTTTTGATAAATACCTACAACTGTATAAACCACATCCCTATCCAGATATAGAATATTTCCATCACACCAGCATACTACATTTCTAATTTCTACTACAACAGATCAGTATTTCCTGTTCTGAAAGTCTCATAAATAGCATTACACAGCAAGTTCACATACGTGTCTGGCTCCCATCATTTGGCATGATGACTGTGAGATTCATCCACATTAGTTTGTGTATCACTAGGTTTACTTTTATTGCTGAATTGTGTGACTATGGCAAAACTGGCTGATCCATTCTCTCATGGAAACAGTATTTGCTTCTTGGCTATTATGAATAAAGCTACTATAAATCTTTTTGTACAAGTCTTTCTATTGACATGAGTTTTCATTTCTCTCAGCTAAATACCTAGGAGTGGAATTGCTCCTAGGACACAGAGTAAGTGAATGTTTAGTAGAAACTCCCAAACTGTTTTCCAAGATGGTTGCACCATTTTACAGTTTCACCAATGATGTTTGAAAGTTCCTCTTGCCCCATATCTAACATGTGGTGTTCTCAGTGGTTTTAAATCTCAGCCATTCTAGAGGCAATACAGTGGTATGACATAATAGTTTTAATTTGCATTTCTCTGATTATTGCAATGTTGACATTTTCATGTGTTTTTCGGTCATTTGTATCTTACTTTATGAACAGTCTGTTCAAGTATTTTATTTTTAAGTTGGGTTGATTGTGAGAGTCCTTTATTATCTGGATATGCCCTATGTGTGTATGTATATATATGTGTATATATATATATTTAATATATATGTACATATATATTTAATATATATATTTAATATATATGAATATATATGTGCATATATATGTACATATATATATTAAATATATTCTCTCAGTGGCTTGCATCTTCATTTTTTTAACAATATGTTTTCATGAATGGAAGTTTTAAATATTTATGAAGTTCAATTGATCATTTAGTATGTACTTACTAATTTCTGTGTCCTATCTAAAATTTCCTTGCTTACTCCAAGGTCAGAAATATATTCTCCTGATTTTTTTCCGAGAAGCTTAATGTTCTGGCTTTTATGTTTATGCCTATGATTCATGTTGAACTAATTTTTGTGTAAGATGGGTGGTAGGAGTCAATGTTCATTTTTTTCTCATGTGAATATCCAGTTGTTCCAGCACCATTTGGTGAGTAGACTTTCTTTTCCCATTGAATTGTTCTAGCACTTTTGTAGTAAATCAAGTGAATGTGTTTGTACAGGTCTATTATTTTCCATTGATCTTTTTATCCACACTTATGATAGAACTCCACTTTCTAGGTTAATATAGCTTCATAGTAAGTCTGGAAATTGGGTAGTGTAAGTCATCAAATTGTGTTCTTTTTCAAAATTGTCTTGGCTATTCTAGCTCTTTGGCACTTCCACGTAATTTCTTAGAATCACTTTGTCATTTTTCTATCAAAAATGTGTTATATATTTTATATAATTGATATAATTGATCTATCTCTGTATGTCACAGACCTGAGCAAAGATGCGAAGTATCCACTACAAAGAGATAATTCTTGAATGCTGATATTTTCGGCCACTTTTATTTTCTTTCATTGAGTTTCCCAATTTTCTTTGCATTCTGAATCAAGTAGAATGACTTCATTCAATAGAAAAAATACAGTTATTAATAATAAAAAACTCTATCAGCCAAAAAAAAAAAGCTTGCTAAGATTTTGATTGAGTTTGCATAAAATTTACAGACATTTTGGGGGGTAGCAACATCTTAACACTATTGAGTCTTCCAGTTTAGTTCTATTATATATTTCTTCCCTTATTTAGGTCTTCTTTTTCTGCTCAGAATTATCTCACAGTTGTCAATTTATAAATCTTTCACATCTATCATTACATTTAAAAGTACTTTATGTTTTCATATTATTTTTATTTTCAAATTCTTCATTGGTAATAGAAATACAATTGATTTGTATATACTGTAACATTATTAAATTGACTTACTTTTTTGTGATTTGTAGATTCCTTTGGGTTTTCTGCATAGAAAATCATGTCAGTTGAGGATAAAGATTCTTTTTTTCCCTTCCTAATTTTTATACCTTTGCAGTCATTTTCTTCCTTTCACTGATTAGGACTAGAAGTACAGTGTCGAATAGAATTGGTGACAGTAAAATGCCAAGGCCTTCTTACAGAATATGGGATCAAGGGGTTTAAGGTATCACCATTAACTATCACCACTAAGCTGAGATTTTTTAAGACGTCCTTTATCAGATTGAGGAAGTCCCCTCAGTTCCTAGTCTGCTATCATGAATACATGTTGAACTTTTTAAACCCAAGTTTTCCTGCATCTTTAAAATTATCATATAATTTTTCTCCTTTATTCTATTAGTTTGGTGAATGACATTAATTGATTTTTGGATGTTGAAATAATCTTACATTCTTGAAATAAACCACTTGGTCATGCTGTATTGTGCTTTTTATATATTGCTAATTTCATCTGCTAATATTCTGTCCATCTCTGTGCATGAGGTATACTGGTATCTTATGAACATAGACACTCTTGTAAGGTCTGGTCAGGCTACTGCTTTCTTATCATTTTCTGAAAGGGTCTGTGGAAGATTAATCTACTTTCTTCCTCACGTGTTTGATTAAATTTACAAAAATGCTATTCCTTTACTGTAGGATTTGTAGTATTATCCAGCATTATTGATATTGATAACTGTACTTCCCTCTTTTTCCTTGATCGGTTCACCTAGGAACTTATTAATTTATTAAAATTTTCAGAATGTCTTTGAATTTTATTAATACTTCCATTTTTACTTCATTGATTTCTACTCATTTTAATTTTTCTCCTTCTTTCTACTTATCTTGGGTTTAATTTAATCATTTTTCTACTTACCCAAAGTGAATTGATTTCAAAACTTTTTTTTCTTTTCTTACATAAGCATTTAAAATTTTAGCAGTGCTTTAGCTATACTCACAAAGTTTGATACTCTTTTCTTTGCCATTTAAAATGTTTTCTAAATATCTCTGTGATTTTCTGTTCTTTTACAGATGGTTTATTTAGAGACTTTTCTAATCATCTTCTTTATTGATTTCTAATTTTGGTCAGAGAATACAAATTATTTGAAACTTACTTAGACTTTTTTTATAGCACAGCATATGACCTATCTTTTCAAATGTCCTATGTGCACTTGAAAATAATTCGTGCTCTGTAGTTTGGGGAATTAGTGTTCCACATATATAAATGAGGTTAGAATAGTTGATGATATTGTTCAATTCTTCTATAGTCTTACTAAATTTTTTCTAATTGTTCTATCAACTAGTGAGAGGAGTGTTACAAATCATAAAATATAATTGTAGATATGTCTATTATAAGCTGTTTTAAGTGCTTACACACCTTCAGAATTTTTAGCTAATCATGATGAATTGATTCTTTAATCATTTTTAAATATTCCTCTATATCTGTTATATTTAATATCCTGAAATCTACTTTGTCTGCTATTAACATAACCATTCTGTGTGGCTTTTAAATAGTGTTTTCATAGCATTACCTATTCTATCCTTTTACTTTCACCCAATTTGTTCCTCGTGTTTAAAATGCATCTCTTGTAATAGCATGTAATGAGATTTTTGCTTTTATTTCCCTATTGTCAATCTCTGCCAATTAATTGGAGCGTTTATTCTATTTACGCTTAATGTAATTATTGGTATAGCGGAGTTTTAAACTATTATCTTGCTATTAGTTACCTATTTCCCCATCTGTTCTTTGCTCATATTTTTTTTCCTTTCCTGTTTTCATTTGGATACACCAGTCCTTTTTACTTAAGTATTTCTTTCTATCTCTACTATTAGCTTTCAGTCTTGTTTCTTATTTTTCATTGGTGGTGGTGTTTATTATTGCTTTAGGGATTACAATATGCATCCTTAATTTATCAGTCCATCATAGAGTAATGTTTTGAAAGTAATATTATAGTACTTCATGTGTAATGTAAGAGTCTTACAAAGTATACTTCCTTTTACTCATCTTCCTTTCTTGGTCCATTGTCATAGGTTTTACTTCTACAAATGCTATAATAGCCACAATCTATCAATATTAATTTTATCTCAAAAATAAAATGGCTCTTAAATTAAGAGAAGAAAAAAGACAGTCTGATACGTTTATTCACATATTTGCTATTTCTGATTGTATTTCCTTTGTGTTTATTTGTGTTTCCATCAGGTATCATTTCTCTTTAGTGAAAAAAAAACTTCCTTTGATATATTTTTATGTGCTAGCCTGTTTTGATAAAATTGTTCCACCTGTGTTCATTTGAAAATGTTTTCATAGCACCCTATTTTTTGAATAGTATTAAGAAAATAAACTAGTCATTTAGTATATAGTAAAATAAGAACTGATATGGAGGAACAATTAGAAAGTTGTGGAAGTGTATGGAAGAGGCACTTCACCCAGTCTTGAGGCAGGAAAGGTTTACAGTACAAATGACAGCGCAGCTATCTGAAAGATGAAAAGCATTAGGGGTATTGATGAATGAGAGCTCATTTGATTTCTTTTCAAGCAAAAGAAAATATACTTAACCAAAATTCTATATTTCATATAGACTGTGTTCTTTATCTCCTCCCTTTTTTTTTTTATTTAATGTATAAACAGTAGTATCTTTGAACATTCCATTCTGGATGTACTTGTATGATTTACCCATAATAAAACTAGAATTAAACATTTGAAGTAAAAGATCCATATGTTTTTAATCTTTTAACATATACTGAATGGTAAAATTGCCCCTAGAATGGTTATATCAATTTTCATTCACATAAGCAGCTGATGAGAGTAATCGGCTTTATATTCCTGGAGCTTATAGCATAATTGTTAAAATCTCAGGTTCCTCATTATTTCTTCCTACTCTGTCATTGTTGGGCCATCTGAGATCTATTTTCCCAATTCTCAAATGAAGTCCAGATCCCAGGTGGAGACTGCCAGGACTCTTTCAGTACATCATTCTTGACCTCAAGGATAGACAACCTTTCCTGCCAGGCCAACTCCATCATATGCCCTACATATGCCTCAGTTCTGACTCCCTATGCTCCCTTGGTCCCTGCTCTGATAAATTGCTTGAGATCTCAGTTTTCTATAAAATGAGACCCATAAGTTCCTGTTAAAATTTTTCCTCTTAGGAATTGAAGATTTGCCTCTGGGTTTCATTCTGTGTCTGAGAAACTGCAGACAAAACCTTTTGATGGCACTTGTTTCTCTGTGCTTCCCAATTTCACCCACCCTAAAATCAATGTCACTGCTCATTTACTCATAAGAAGGCTCCCTGCAGGCCACCTCTAAAGGCTTTGATTACATTCACATTTTTAAAAAATTTTATATCATAAAAATCTTCATAGCAATATCCAAAATTCATTTCACCACCTCATTCACATCAGAGACATTCATGCATATTGAACACAGAATAAAAATGTGCAAAACAGAATAACTTTAATCTGAACACAGTTTGAAATTCTTTGTTATTGCAGTGAAGAATATCTTTGCTTGCTACAGGTGCGTTATCAGAAAAAGAAAGCCTCTTTCACTGAAATTTTTGAATTTACATTTTATAAAAACCTAAATCATCTATTTCATGTAAGGAAAATATCCTTCGATGAGAACAGGTTCAAAAGAAGTTACATTTTGCTTTGTCGTACATATTTTGTGATTAAAAATATATATTTTCATTTTATTTTCTTATTTTAATGGTAAAATATTTATAATATTACGTCATAAAACAGTGAAGACCTGTGCCTTTATGGGGTCTGCCCATCAACGAAGTTTTGTGTGAAATACAGCCACGTGGTATATATCTCATCAATCCTTAAGAAGTCCACAGGGAAGATAAGCTGTATGTACCTGCATAGACATTAGCTAACTCTGTGCAGAATTCTTATCTTAGGGTTTGAATATCTTATGATGTGTGGAAACTAATCCGTTTCCTTTTATTCTTATACCTTGCCCCAGAGCAGTATGGAAGATCTGAAAAGGTCAGTAAGGAAATAATGGAAAACATGATTTAGTGGCATTGCAACCACATTCTCACACACACACACACACACACACACACACACACACACACACACACACAAGCAGTCATTGATTTGTTCGTATCGAAGGCAATAGGCATAAAGTGTGCATTTGCAGGATAGAAACACACAGCACTGTTGCCATTGTCTAGTGACCTTATTTAACCAGATCAGAGGATATGAGCCAGAAATCTCAAGTTATGAGTTTGTTGGTTTTCTTGCTGGCCTGCCACCAACGGACACCTATATAGATTTCTCTGACCAGGAAGCATGAAAATTAACTCGTTTATTTTATTTCTTTGACTCCTGCCGCATATTCTAGCCATTCTTTCAAGTCCCATCTCAAATGTTGCTTCCTTCATAAAAACATCTTCTGATATCTCGGAGCAAATGGGAGATTCTCAATCTTCCTACCACTTGTTTTCTCTCTGAAAGTGCTTTCATAAATTGCAGTGTAAAATTAGAGTTGATGTGAAAGAAGACTTGGAAAGATATAGGCATAAATGGAAGGGAGTTGGAGCTAATGTCATCACCCAGAAGGAGTCAGGGAAGGTTTACAGTATAAGTGGTATCTAAACTAACCTCTCAAAAATGAAAAGAGGCAGACCGGCAAGTTATATCTAAACGTCATTCACTTGAATTTCTTAATCGAGAACCTACTGTGTACCAAACACTGTGCTAAGTACTTCCAATGCTTTAACATGCTTTCTCTGCTTGATAATTAATTGTCTTTCACTCAGGGTAAATGTTATTCAATTTTCCTTGACTTGTGTCTTCTCTCATACCTCATGTATAAGTCATAAGAAACTCTTGTTGACTCGTCTGTTAAACTAATCCAGATTCCAGTCCTTTCCCATGACCTCTGCTTATACCATCCCAGCTCCAACCACTATTTTCCCTTGACAAAATCACTGATTTTGTCTCCTAATCCTCCCTCCTTCACCATTGTTTACATTACTGCTTCTCCCTGTAGTTACTATTGTACTCTAACCTTAAGTAAGATGATGTCACTTCTCTGTGAAACTCTATAATGCCCCCTTTCCTCTCAGAATAAAGCCAAAATCTCTGCTATGGCTAAAAGATCCTACACTACCTCATTTCTTAAAACTCTCCATCACATACTCTGCCCCAGTCACCCTGCCTTCTTACTCTCCCTTCGATACGTCAGGCTTGCTTCCTCGCAGCTTTGTATTGGCTGTTCTGTCTCTGAATTGTTCTTACTAGGATGTTGGAGCTTTCTCTCTGATGTCTAATATATAGCTACATTTAAAAGTGTAGGCCCATCCCCGGTCCCTGTTCTGACCGCCCCCATCCTCATCTACTTTTCATTTCCCCCATATCATTTAGCAGCTCATCACATATTATACAATTCGCTCCCTTCACTTCCTTATTATATCTATTGTATAGTGTCAATCTGAGCTGTGAGGGCAGATATCTTTGTCTATTTTGCTCACCAATATATACCAAGCATCAATTACAGTCTTTGGCATAGAGCAGGCACTCAACAAATATTTGTCCATTAAATGAATTAAAGTATTTAATCATTTTAATAAGGATAATTAACTATGTTATCTACTCACACACTGACAAAGTGAAGATTCAAATACTCTCCATAGTGAAGATACAAATTATTGACAAAGTGAAGATTCAAATACTTCACTTATTGACAAAGTGAAGATTCAAATACTCTCCAGAAGCCAGACCCTTAGTCTTGACTCCCAGTCTATTTTGCATCCTCAGCACTATCCTGTGGTCCCCTTGACTACAGGAACAGTGTGTATTCCACACATCTCGATTTTGCCTCAGTGATACACACAGTACCTTGCGCAGACTTGGTTCTTAAAAAATATTTATATAATTGTGTTTGGCCAGCTTTTCCAAAGCCACATGACCTTGTTTGCTACAGTGGTCTTCCTGCCCTAAGAACATATCACGCTAACTTCAGACATAGAAATGATCTGAGCAAACCAAGGCTCAGACAGGTCTAGTGGTCTACCTACTGCTACATAGCTACTTAAAGAAAAAGACAAGACTAGACCTGAATCTTCAGACTCTGCATGCATTTTTCCATTTGTGCTTTTAATTTTTAAACATAGGCATGACTATACCATGTGAGTGCAAGTTAATGAAGGCAGGAATTGTAATTGTGTTTGTCTCTTCTGTGTGTCATAGAGGGGATGGATCTGAGGTAGATACACCAAGAGTATTTTAATAAATACTAGTTTATTTCCAACAAGGCTCCAGCTAGACTGATACAAATAGTAGAACCAACCCAATTTACCTAGATGGTCAAGCAAAGATAATGAGGGGAAATAAGAAATGAAACAATGTCATGAAAACAGTTAATAAGCAATCAATTTCACCTATAAAAGTGATCACAGTCTCTGAGACAGAGTTGGAAATTAAATAGAATTTGGAAGATTTTCAATCTATTCTTCATGGTTTTCATTATAATTTAAAGGGAAAAAAAAGCAAGGCCTTGAATAAGACTGATAGATTGCTACTTGATCGATTCTTTCTTGTTCCAGTTGTAAAAACAAAACCATAAATTATACTAATTCTTATTTTGGGTAAATGATTTCAGCAGTATACTTGGATGGTGACAGTCCAAGTAATCATAGATTCATCATTGCATAAAACCTAAAATCACAGTATTGAGACCGTTCTCCCATCCAAAGCATTGTCAAAAATCTATGGCCCTCCCAGAGTCTAACTGAAAACGTGTTAAATAATTAAAAATTTTCATTAGTGTACAAATAACTTTTCCTCCATTTCTAAAAGCAGCTTGAGAATAATAACATCAATTCTTGTGATTGATAAGACATGGCTTGATACTATATAACTTTTAGCTTAAGTTTTCTTTCTAATGGATAATTTTTGACTTCTACAAAACTATGAAATTTGCTTTGGGCATATGTTAATCTCAAAGGCCTTTCTGACAATGCCTATAACTTTAGGCAGATGCTCCTTGTTTAATATAAAAATGCTACACCATTCTGCAGCATGAGCAAGAAAACTAAATTAAATCTAAAAATTAGGAACTGAGCAAAAAGGCATTCAAAGAGAAGTTGACAGAACCTGGCCCCCATCTCAGCCCTGTCATTCCTTTGAGCAGGCATCCCTTTGCAAAAAAGAGCCATTTTATTTTTTTTCATGAATTGAAGCCATGAGCAGTCTTCGAATGCCAAGGACTTCTGTGTTTGACTAAAACTAATGTGAAAGTTTGGGTTTGCATCATACAGAGGTGCCATGAATGTCTTCTTTCCTTCATTGAAACAGAGAGAGAGAGAGAGAGAGAGAGAGAGAGAGAGAGAAAGGGAGAGACTGATTTCAAGGAAATGGCTTATGATTTCTAGGGGCAGGCAAGACCAAAATCCACAGAGCAAGCTGGAAAGTCTTGGGCAGGAGGTCATGTAACAGTTAGGTAAAATTTCTCCTTCTCAGAGAAATATCAGTTTGCTCTTAAAGACTTTCACCTGATGTATGATGCCTACTCACATTATTAAGGGTAATCTCCATTACTTAAATGGAGATTTACACGTGAACCACATCCACAAAGTACCTTCAGAGCAACACCTAGACTGGTGGGGATCACAAAAGGTTTTCCTGCAGAAGAAATGTTCAAGTGGAGACGTAGTAGATGACCAAGAATTGGCCAGGCCAGAAGGAGAGGCATTTCATTTCAGGCATTTTACATGAACTTATACAAAAGCCCCAAGCTGAGAATGAACCTGTGCATTTGAGAAATGGGAAATGAACCAGGGCAGTGGAAACCTAATAAGCTTTGCACCCGAATGTCTTCAGTGGACAAAGCAGAGTTCCTGCACAGTGCTGTAAGCTTTGGTTTCTACTGGATCCAGGTACCTAGCCTAGACATATTTAAGATATTTGGGGGGAATATATAATTTTTCTCATTCTATTGCTCTCATTATTAAAATCTTTTATGACCCTATTACATGTAGAATAAATCTTTGTCCTCTGAAAGTTTTTCAAATCAGGTACTCCCTAACTGTCTTGATAGCAACACCTACCACTTTCCTTCCTAACTACCACGGTCCCTTCATGCCTTTGGCTCTCAAACTCGCCAGTACTAGTCCTGTCTCAGGGCCTTTGAACTTGTTCTTTCTTCTACTCTCATCACCATTCTCCAGGTTTTTACACAGCAGGATCCTTCTCAGCCTTCAGATCTCAGCTCACAGTTGCAACCTTCCTCTTCCAATTCTCATCACCCCCATCTGACTCCATCTTATTTATTTTCTTGCCATCTCCATTCATTAGCATGGACAGTCCGTAAGAGCAGAGACTTTGATGGTAAGCATTTAATACATATTTTTTTAAAAATATGAATTTAAAACTTTTGAAAAATAATCTTTGAGCTTGACTTTATTATTCTCTAGAATGAGACTAATAATGCATATCTTGTCTGTCAACAAAATGGACCACCAGGCTATGTGACAGAACATGTATTTAACACACCTGTAAACTATGAAGACCTGCAAAAGTGATTCTCTTATGTCCAACCAGACACTAAGCATTTTTCTAATTAACTTTGAAATTTTTTTTTTGTATTTTTGCGTTTTTTTGCTTGGCTTCTTGGTCAATAAATCCTTGCTTCTAAAAAAAAAAAAAAAAGACCTAGAAAATGGCATAGTTTAAATAATGTCCAAGACAAGATATAATAATGTAATGAGAGATGAAGAAAACCTGATTGCATAGTAGCAGAACCATTCTAGAATCATGCTCATCTTTTACTTGAAGAGAAATGTTACAAGCCTATAATATGGATGAGTAGGAAGAACACAAATTGTAGAGTAAGAGGAAAGATGATCCGAGTCTTGGCTACTTGCTCCATTTTTGTAAAATGGGTGGATAAAGGTACTGAGCAAAAAAAAGGTTGTCGTGAAGATTAACTGGGATATATAAAAGAGTATATCACTAAGCCTGGCACATGCTAAAAAATGTATTATTATTGCTCACAATAACATTCGAAGGGTGAACATAGTATTTTAACCATGTCATCCATATTGACAGACTGAGGATGATCAATTTAGGTTAAGCCAGAGGTCTGGGATGGAACCACTGAGTTAGTTACAGGTACCAACAAAACGAGGGCCAAGTGATGGCTTAATCACCAAATAAAAGTATTTCAAAAGCCCCCAGCCTCAGTAGCTTTCAGCTATAGCTCCAGAAGCCAAGATTCTTCCATATTTCTTGGCATTGTTTTAATTCCACTAGAGAAGGCACTGCCTGGCAAGGACAAACGTGGAGCCTGAGCTGGCTGTTGTCCAGACGAGAATGATAATATCTAATAGATTTACAAAGAAGCCAATTCTTCCTGTTTCTTATAGATGTCAGAGCCTGTCTACTGGGTGTCCCTATGTCTGCTATAACAGATGGCATGGCACTTTCAAGGTGTTTTCCTTGGTTTCCTCCTCTTTATTGATTTGCTTTCTGTACGCATCTTGAAATTCTCCTCTTAAAAGTCTACTCTGTGTCTAAGACCAGAGAAACAGGACACTTGGAAAGAGAGAGGAGTACTGGCCTGGCTCCCTCACTTTCCTGAAAACCTCACGCTGGCACCCTTCAGAAAGGTCAGCCCACCCTTTCTTCCACCTACTCTTAGAACTGACTGTTGTCCAGTTAAAAATGCAGAAACCACTGCCTTGTGATTCAGTAGCAACTCTTTGATTGTGTGATTGGTTGGCTATTCATACCATAATTTTAAAGTGTTCATTAAAAAAATAAGGCAACACTCATTTTAGGAGAAAGCTATGGCATGTTATTAAGTGTTTGAAATCATTGGGAAGTCCAGCTGAGTTCGGCTAGGTGTTTTCTATACATTGGAACTGTTCTAGAAGCTGGGGATACAGAAAAACATAAGATATAGCTCCTACTCTTAGAAAATTTACAGATGGTAAAACAGCCAATTTTTTGCAATGCAAATGGTTTTCACATTGAGTGATGGGAGGAAAACGAAGGACACCTAACCCAGACCGTAAGCTGAGGAGGCGAGGGCTATGGATGGCTTCTTGGAGGAATGAGGAAGTCAGAAATAGGATACAGAAACCCTTTCTAACATACCATGTCTGAAGACACACGTGGGAATAAGATGAGGAGCCAGAGAAAAGAATGTAGAACTAGAGACAATATCTGAATCACTGGATCACATGGAGAAAAGTTTGAGCTTAAATTAAACCTAGTTCACTTGGAGAAGAGGTGATTTCTCACTGGTTTTTCAATCTCTGTTTTGACTTTGAGGAAAGCATAATCAAAAGAGGAGACTGATAGGAAGACAGTGCAAGTAAAGTCATGCTACCTGAGATGACAGAGTCAGCACTTAAGTGAAACTACGTGCCTGTGGGAACAGATGGAGGGACTTTGCAGCAGACCTCAGCAGACTTTCTCAAAGCCTAGAGCAAAACCATCTTTCCAAGACTCAAAGAGCCAGAGAAATGCTCAAGGCCATGTGCACCAAAGCTTCAAGTACCTTCCAGAGAGGCTCTTTAAATCATGATGTGTGTCTGACTCAGAAGATATAAAGATATAGAGTTTTACAAGACTTTAGCTGTAAAGTAATTGAATAGCATAAAGGTGTCTTGGATATATTGCTAGACTGAATATTCCTTCTTTCTCAGTGTAAATTAGTATTTTATCCTATAGTATATTATTTCTTTTATCAGAATCTGCTTTTTAGTGTTTACCAGCTGGTTTCAGTAAAATATATTTTACTGAGATAAGTAAAAGCAGTCATGAGAAGATGTCTACTGGATCCGTGCATAAGGAGATCTGTCTTCTTGGAGGCTCAGAGGATTCCTGATCAGTCCTGGGATCATCCATTTTTAATCACTTTAATCTATAGAGTTAAAGGTCACTTGGCACTTTTAAGGCCTTGAAGATAAACCAGTTTCATGATGACTAATACCACGGGGAATCTTTGGTCTAGAGAAAGAAGAATATCATAAAATGTAGTGAAGGAACTTCTATAAACATACACACACAAATACACACATATGTGTTGTGTCTGTGTATATATAGCATGCAATTTTATATGTCAGCTTGATTATATCCTCTCTAAAATCTTTAGCAAGACGGACAAAGAACATGCTTCTGTGTAAGGCTCCCTTTTAAAGAAAATTGACACTATTTTTATGGGGATAGTAATCGATTAGTCAAGAATTAAAATTTTCAAAATGATCCAACAATTTACTGTTTTTACTCTGAGTCTCTTGACTGATTATGGAGAGATCCTGGATTCATTTCTAGCCCAGGTAACTTCTTCAAGTTGATAGAATCAATCAGCTTCAACTTGTATCTTTTTTCCTCTAAGCTTTTTCTCGTTCATTTCTTTTGGTTTAGCATTATATGGTGCTAGTATTTGGGAGCAAGGAAAGGAGATCTAATAATCAAAACAATGAACTGGCAAGAGTTAGAGAGCTACAATAAGCAGGCCTGCCACCTGATACAAACAAAATCACACCACCCTCAGTCTTTATTCTAGACTTTTTGGAAAATAGAGAATATTACACCTATCACATAATTGCCTATAAATGTTTAAGGAGTTAAAAATAAAAAGATTTAACTACAAAGGGCCATGATTTCTTCTTAGTTCTTCCTGGTTGATAAGTTATACTTTTGTCTTACTTCTCACATATTTCCCACATGCATTTTTATGAGCCTCTTAATCAAATAATTTGTGATGTTCAACAACTGAATAAAACACAAATTGAGCAGGAATTTGTATTAACATCCACTATTCATCTACAGAGTCTGTTTTCCATTGTCTTGCTATTTCCCTCACATACGGGAGCTGATAATGCACAAAATCTGTAGTTACAAGTACCCATGGTAAGTGCTACATCTGAAGCTCAATAAGATAGTATTGGGGAAATTTGCATGTGCCTATCTGGCTAACCAAAGTTCTGATTGTCTTAAAAGGAGGTAGAGAATATAATTTTAAACAGCTGATTTTATGGGGTTTTTTGAGATCTACCCCCACACTTTACCCTCACACTCTTTTTCAGAAACTGCTTTGTGGTAAAACAAAGAGGGCAATTATATTCCAAGGGAGGAAGCTTATTACAAAATCTTACAAACTCAGAGCATCATAGTTTCTTCCACTTAGAAATGAGAGTAGGTCTTTGAGCTCCATCCCAACTGATTTAAATAGCCCTAATTAGAGCTAAAATCCTTAAAATTCTATAAAGAAAGCACCTAACTTAGCATATTGGTAGAAGAAAACTTCTTAACGGTGTTCAAACTTCAGTTTTAAAGGGCTTCTTTCCAATAAAAGGATGAATCAAAATGAAGATAAGTTGAGAATCAAGGGAGATAAACCTCCTAGTAAAAATAAGGCCTTGTCTACTCTCTGAGCCATTGAGAGCTGCCCACTGGCTAATCCGCTATTTCTCTGTCAAAAGAGACTGGAGAGGCAGCCAAATGAATAACTGTCTCCTATAAAATTTATCAAGAAATGTCAGCCTAGCTACCAGGCTCAAATATTCATGGAAGACAAAGCAAACTTCTGTAGGGATTTCCCTGCCAAAGAAAAAAAAAAAAGAAGAAGAAAGAAAGAAAAAGAAACAGTGACCTCATATGTCTTGAAAACTCGACCTCTTTCAATATTGAAGTTAGCAGACATTTACTGAGTATGTACTCTGTGCTAGACTCAGTGGGAAACAGTAGAATGAATACGGGGTTCCATCCTGGATCCACGATCCCCACCACTATAGAGCCTATCTACCACTTTGAGCATGCTTTACTTGTAAACCTGAAAAACTTGATAGATCCAACACACACACACACACACACACACACACACACACACACACACACACACACACACACACAGGCACATACACATTCACACACATACATCCCATCTCTGTCATCTTTCCATAACTTCGAGGATGAGCAGTCCATATAAAATATTCTTTCTCAGCTTCTTCCTAGGAACTAGACACAGGCTTGAGATATAGATTTTTACAGTTGAAAGCTTTCAGCATGAAGCAGTGACCAAAAGAAACAGGACTTGTTAAATAGGTCATAAGATGGTAAACTCTCAGAGTGAGAATTTAGGAGTTACTTAATAATCGTATATTGAAATAAGGTAGAAGGTATGCCTTAGCCAAAATTAATCAGATCATCAGAACATTTAGAACTCCTACTTCTGGGCAAGTATAACAAAATATATTCATCAGCTACTAGTTAATTAAATGAAAATATACTTTGCTGCCAGAGGCTGGAATCCTTGGCAGTGATTAACTGTATCGATCGAGGTACTTTTCATTAGCTCTTCCCGAGAAGAGATGATTACAAATATTTGATAAAGACGAATGCACAGAGGTAGGTGGATATTTGTGGTGAGGAGAGAAGCATGTGCCAGCACCTCCTCCCTACATCTAGGCCAGTGTGTCCATGATGAAGAGTAGATTTAGGTGTTGCTGGATTCTCGAACAGAGAGACGGAGCACCGAGGCTATAAGCAGGAAGCAGTGTTTATTGATGCCGGCACCAGCTCAGCGGATTCTTATCTAAAGGCTGCGCCTTGATTGTAACATGGAGGGAGGGCAGTTTTATGCTATCATGTACTTTCACATTCCCACACAGCTATAGATATTCCATATAAGGAAGGAGAACATAACGAGAACATTGATTGGCTCCCAAACTATAAGGAAACCAGCTTAATCATTTAAGTGAGTTTTCGGACTGCCATGTTAGCCAGGGAAGGTGGGGTACAGTCAGGAACTAACTCATTCTAGCAGGAAATGGTCAGGCAGGGTCACCCTGCCACATTGGTTCTTCTGGGTATCTGTTGCTCAAACTTCCTGTTTCTATTGGTTTCTGACTATCAACTCTGTCCCAACCCTTCTGCAACTCCCATCCTTTCTATGTTCACCATTATCCTATCATTTTGACCTACGCCTAAAAACACCAGCATTCCCTCACTCTCCCCAAATAAGCACTATCCCAGTACTCCTGCGTGTGGCGAATTTTGATTCAAGTTCTGGGTAACAGAAAGAAGTTAAAGCCAGGCACAGTGATGGCTCTGAACTCCGAACTTCACTCCCCTAAAACCTTAAGTCCATTTTCATCATGGAGAAACTTTTTGTTGGTCATCTCCTTTTGTAGGATGCTGTTTACTGCCAAGATTCTCAAATTCCTTCTAATTCCAATCTCCCTCCTCTTTTCCATCCTTTCCTAGCCCTCATCCTCCCCACTCCCCTTTGGCTTCAATAGAGAGAGCTGCTGAGAGTAACAATCAATTTCCTGAGGCTTGGTTATGCAGAACATAAATTTCAGGTCACACCCAAGACTACATTCTTTCCACTACAAAACCATCATTACGGGTATTTGTTCCAACAAAAGAGAAGTTATCCTTTCTACCAAGAATCTGCCTTCCTTCAAGGTCAAGAGACTCATATAACTGTGCTCTTTTTCAAAATAGTATATTTTCTCTTCTTTTATTCATCCATCTATTCTTTCAATAAAGATTTATTTAGTACCTACTTTGTAAACCACTAAGCTAGGCTGCAGGGAAAAAAAAATTACTGCAAATAAGTAATCCAACCAAATATTATCAGATCAAATACTTTAAAAATTTATCTATACATTGGTTATAAACAGATCAACTAATTTAGAGTCTTATTTTGGATAATGACTAGTTATTGGTGAAATAACTTTATTGGTGAAATAAAGTTATTTGAATTTAACTGATTCATTTTCCAAATAATAAATCCTTTGCCTTTGATTAGCTGTTTTAAAATCTCTTGAAAAGCCAGCATAAATTTAAGAAATCTGAAAACTATTATCCCATCATAAAATATGCTCATGTCTACAAACACAAACCTATTTCTTAAATTTAGTACCATCAGCATAACAAAGCTTTCTGGCCACGTTCTTCTGTTTTATGGAGAACTTGATTAGTTCTAGTTTAAATAATTTTCAAATGTGTTGATATCAGATCTAAATAGGTATGTAGTGAAGAATCTAAAGAACCAATATAATGTGTTACTCCCAAGGAATTACATATGCGATAGCAACAAGTGTCTCTACTTGAAGATGTAACAGTGGGCTCTTGTTTGTTTTAGTCAATGTATCATGCCAAATGTATCCTTTGAATGTTAACAACCTTAGTCCTTCTTTAAAGAAACAGTATGGTACTCTCTCAATTCAGTGTCTGTGTTAGTCATGACCCCAGTGAGGAAAATGTGGTGGGTTTTATGTCAGCTGAGTCAGAGCAAACGCCACAGCCTGGGACAATTATACTTTGTCATGAGGATATCGGAACTGAAATTTCCAGGTGTCCATGCTAAGTGGAGTGAGTCATTGCTTGGGCCGTGCATTCGGAAGGTTCTAAACACCCATTCCTAAGTGCAATGTAAAACCTACCTCATTTCCAGAAGTAGTCAGGTTTTATGTCGTTCTATTATCTTCTATTTCTTTTTATCACCTGTCAGGTTAATCTCACAGAAGGTGCTCTCCCTTTTGGAATGATTTCATATATTGTTGTTCCAAGGAGAGTGGGAGAAAGAAAAGCACTTGAATGCAAATTTCTGCTTTGGAAATGATTGCAAGGGGGAAAATGGTAGGTAACAGCAAAAAAAGAAGGCCTGGCTCAGGCCCCTTAGAGCAATAACTCTCTGACTCATTTTCCCTGATCGGCCTTCTCTCAAAATGAAAACAGGGTATTGCATATCTAAGCTTAGCAACCTCCAAGTTCCAATTGTGCTTCATGATGGGATTTTCGGAGCAGAGCTAGTCTGAGCAAAATGTGATGCAGGTGAAGTTTGGTTTGGTTTGGTTTGGGTTCATCTCCCTGTTCCCAGTTTTCTTAATAAGGTCTTTAAGAGCCAAAAGAAATCTAATGATGGCTTTTTCAGACAACCTGACATTTTAGATTATAGGCTTTCCAAAGATTAGATAAATCATGTCAAAAAAAATATAGTTGTAACTATACAAGGGATGGCCACATTTGGAAGAGCCACATATTTTACACTTTTTTTTCAACTCAATTTATATTTGCTATATTAATAAACATTTAAGTTGAACATGATGATCTAACTTTTTTAATGAGTGCCTACTATGTGCCAGACACAATGTTTTCTACATATAATATCATTTTAATCTTCAACAAGCCCAACAAGCTTGTGTTACAAAGGAGAAAACTGAAGTTCAGAGATTAAGTGAATGACACAAGGAGTTAGACAGTGTTGGTCCTGACTTGAACCCAAGTCTTTATATCTCCACAGCTGTGTTCTTTCCAATATATCATTCTACCTCTCATTTAGCTCCAGACATATCACGGGACAGATAAGAAAAAACTGCAAGTCCTCATGGTACTCAGAGCTTCACCAGAGCTCAGATCTTTTTCTCTTTATATTTACTTAAAGATAAAGATATTTAAATCCAGATTTAGTATTTCCTATACCACACAACTCATTTTAATCTCAGTTCCTTTTGTATCCATAAACTTCCTCAATTCTTTCTTCATTTTAAACTCCTTCAGGTCTTGTCTCCTGGAATTTTATTTCACTGTAGAGAACGGTGCATAGAGCAGAAATCAAACCAAATACCCTACTATTTCATGCTGTGGAAAATTCTCACTAAAGTATTCACTAGAGACCATGATAGCAAATACATACTTCATTACTGTAAAAACAATACCCCTCCCCCCCTTGAGAGAGAGCGAGAGAGAGAGACAGACAGACAGAGAGAGAGACAGAGAGAAAGAGAGAGAGAGAGAGAGACAGACAGACAGAGAGAGAGACAGAGAGAGAGACAGAGAGAGAGACAGAGAGAGAGACAGAGAGAGAGAGAGAGAACTGTGGCATATTGGGTTAAAAAAAAAAAGAATGAAGACAGGGGTTTAGCGTTCCACAGACCTTAGTCTAGAATCACGTTTTCTACCTTCTGTCTGATGAGGACCTCGAGCCTATAATGCTAAACCACTGCCAAACACAGTCATTTTTTTATTGGTGAAATAAAGGTAGAACCCCCTTCATTTATAAGGGGAACTAAGTGAAATGATGCACATTCAATATCTAGTTGATAGTTAGATAGGCCTCCGACGCACCTACCTCTTCTATTCTTCCTGCCACCTCCCTCTGCTGACATCTGCATCATTAAGGATTAAATTAAGTGATGTGAATATAGGCATCACCCTGCCTATGTAAGTCTATCTTCTAAGTAACACTGATCTTGATAAATTGGAATGCTTCTTGTATCTTCTCTCTGTGAGCAGCCATAATGTATAGGAACAATGTCACTGGATTATTTGGAAATATTTTGCTCCTAGGAGAGGCCATCTTAGACTATAGGTACACTATTCTAGCTGAATTTCACCAAAAACCATTAATCTAACATAATTCCTGTTCCCTTTACCCCACTCTCTACTTTATATATTGAATAAGAGGAAAAAGAAGAATCTATTATACTTGTACAACCGAACAGAATCATGACAAATGCTGCTGAGTTAACAAGTTCCCAGTAGTATTACATCAACCTGGGCATAAAAATAAGAAACAGAAAACTGCTATCAATTATGGCCTTGAGTTTTCAGTCATAAAAACTCTGCAAAATAGAAGAAAAATCCAAAAACAAAGTTTTGAGAGCATGTAAGAGCCAGGAAACCGTCTCTATTATTTCATGAATTTAACTTACTTGAAAGCATTGTCATTTCAATTTATCTTGAAATAAATACAAAACTTTCTTTTGTGGTATCAGAGACTCAAACATCAACCATGCTGACCCTTATAAGCAGTGTGGGATACAAGTAGTTAAATTTAATTTTTTTTAAAAAATTAATTTTCAAAGTTAATTATTCCATCTCTACATGGCCAGATGAATGAGCAGTACTTTTCACAGATTTTTCTCCCTTCCCTCAACTTCCTTAGATGAAAGCCTGCTTAGATTAAAGACACCTACTGTGCTTCATAATACTTTCACTAAAGAACTGGGTGATATGAAATTAGGCCACTAGAAGGCCTAATTTTTTACTGACTCGTGTTGCTCTGCTGTGGTTTGGCTACCTAGAGTCATGGAACCTTTTCTAAATCAGCATGTGGATGAAGGGGAATGCCTTTGCCAAATCAGTAACGCTGGGATGAATGGCATGCTTTAACAGGAATAAAATAAACACTATTCTGGGATGGAATGATGGTTGTATCTTGCTTGTGATTGGACTCTCAGAAGCTGGAACTGAGTTTTCCTTGTGATTGATGCTTGTAATCAATTGATGCTTTGCCTGGTGCCCTCCCTCCCCACTGCTATGATGAGACCTGGAAGTGGCAAGTTAAGGCTTACTGGGGGACAAAAGAAAGTCTCCTCCACTCGGTGTTAAGCTCAGTCAGGGCCATCTCATATCCAGCCAGAGCACATGATATTAAATCTCTTTAAACCCTGCTACTACTGCAGATCCCTCTATGGGCTCTTAAGAGTTCTTGAAAGAAGGCAACCCCATTCCTTCAGCACTCTATGTTCAGCCAAGGGTGTTCGAGACTTGGTCTTCCCCAAGTCAAGGGTTTAAGTTATATCTAATTATTTCATGAATCGTTGTCTTAGCTTGGACTGCTATAACAAACCACCACAGACTGAATGGCTTGTCAACAATATATATTTATTTATCATAGTTCTGGAGGCTGGAAGTTCAAGATTAGGGAATCAGTAGTTTGGATTCCGGTGAAAGCCCTCTTCTAGGTTGTAAACTGCCAAATTCTCCCTATACTCTTACATGATGGAAAGAGAGCAAGAGAACTCTCTAGGCACTAATCTCATTCATGAAGGCTCCACCCTCATGACCTACTTACTGTCCAAAGGCTGTACCTCCTCATGTCCCCACACTGGGGGGTTAGGATTTCAACATGTGAATTTGGGAGTTTGGAAGCACACACACGCTGAGTGAATTACAAGCATCAATCACAAGGAAAACTCAGTTCCAGCTTCTGAGAGTCCAATCACAAGCAAGATACAACCATCATTCCATCCCAGAATAGTGTTTATTTTATTCCTGTTAAAGCATGCCATTCATCCCAGCGTTACTGATTTGGCAAAGGCATTCCCCTTCATCCACATGCTGATTTAGAAAAGGTTCCATGACTCTAAGCCTTAGGATGGACAGGCAATAATTAATTTTTACATGGGAGTTGGATTTAGATTATGTCTTGCCTGGAACACATGCAGCCAGCACCTAAGACCACTTGTAGACTCAGAAGAGTGAGAGATGAAAAGTTAGAGTACAAAAAATAAGCTTTTAAACAGTTTGCCTTTTAAATGAAGAGCAATATTATACCCAATCCCCTTTTTTATATTGAGGCTCATAGAGTGATCGTTGCAAGCATGGATTCTGGAGCCAAAGATCTGAGTTTGAATCCTAGGTCAATCACCTGTTAGGTGTATAAATTTAACTCATCTGTTTCAGTTTTCTCACCTGTAAAATTGAGATAATAAATGTATCTCATAGAATCTTGTATGTATGACTGAATTAATATATGTCCAAAAACAATGTCTAAAATATGGTCAGCACTTGCAAATGTTAGCCAGGATTTCTTATGTTTCAGTCCCTAAATATTTGGTTTGAAAAACAAATATTTAGAGACATCAATTTGCCAGGTTCTTCTGTTACTGGGATTTTGACCTATAAACTCAATTATGGTGTATATTTCCTTCAGTTCCACTCCGTGTTAAATTTAAAAAGCAGTGTGGTGTTTCACAAGTGCCAGTTTTGCTTGATGAAGAAAAAAAGTGTATGTTTGAGTAAAGCAAGTCAGTGATGGCGCTCACAGTGGATTAACAGAGGCTTTTGCTATGTGAAGGCACAATGAGGAGACAGCCAACCATCACAGCCTTGATCTTCGACTTCCAGCCTCCAGAATTGTGAGAAATAAATGTCTGTTGTTTAAGCCAGCCCCCCTGAAAAAGTGGATTAACCATTTCATACCAACATACTTTCCTTGTTAGAGAGCATTAGCGCATTACCCTGTGTTTTATTAAGTGTGGAGGGAAGATGATGCCAACATGGCCAACACAAGATTCCCTCATCATTTGCCCCCAAATTGTGTGTTCTCTAATGTTGGACTGATTCGATTCTTAAATTTTTGGAAACATGAAATTTATCTATGTGGACTAAATAAATGCACGATGGTTTGTACGTTGCTGATAGTGTGTTTGCTGAGCTGCAAGATTACCTAGAGACATAGTCAAGATATTTAGTCTCTGGGATGTTACAAGCTCTTCTGTAAAGATTTATTAGTGGCCAGTGGTAAAACATCAGCCCCTCTGTTGGCAAAGCAAAACACTCTACTCAAATTAGAACTCAGCTATTGTGGATGGTGTTTGATGGGGTTTAGGGTTAGATTTATGCTAAATTATGGAAAAACTATCCATAAATACATGGACTGGGATACAGGATGAGGGACAGCCATGTGATTCCCAGGAAAAGAGATTTTGACAAGAAATATCATAAATAGTTATTATGAGGGGGTTATTAAATTCCAAATTTGAAGTCTGAGATGATTGTTTTGAATGGTTCTAAATCCTTCTGCATGTCTGGGGAGGGCTAAGAAGTACATTTCCAGATAGACATGTGCATTCTGCATTTGTGACATAGCAAAATATGCAAAGTAGATGAAATTAAGCAATCGGAGTCTACCGTATACAGAGTATCACTGGCTCTCTGCTATTACGGTGCATAATTTCTTGCTCTGTGAGTGACAGGTGACACAGAGAAAGTGGTAGTGTGTTATTGCAAAAGGAAACAGTGTCTACTTAGGACTCTGCCTGTCCATTATCCAACATGGTCCTGCTTCTTCTGAATCTGAGATGTGCACTTTCTGCACAGAATGAGCTCATCAGAGACTTAGGTTTAGGATGACCTCAAGTTACTTGTGAGTTTATTCATTTTTACGTGTGTGCTAATGGACAGAATATAAAGGAAATGTTCAAAATTAATTCAACTGTTGCCAAATTCTGAGTGCAATTCATTGGGAAGGACTTCCCTGGGCTGGGGAAGTATAGCAGTTAAAGGCATATTGCAGTTGTAATAAAACTACTGTAGGAGAAACAAGGAAGACTAGTAGATCTGGATTTTCAAAATACTAGATGTCATCTCCCTCCACATTCCATTGTTTAGGAGTGGTTTTGCCCATAATGGATCTTGGTTATATTTAGCACAATGCAAATTTTATGACACAGAGATTTCAGACTCCTAACTTAAGCAGGTAGCACATCCACAAGTTAGAGCTAAACTCAAAACTAGAAATTTCTAATCTTTGGCTTTGTAGCATAGACATTTTTTTCTCTGACCTTCATAAAATGGTCCTTAGAAAGAAGTTGCTTCTTTTAAAGTCATAAGTACTCATTTATGAAAAGTCATTCCTGAGGGAAAAAAAACCAAAGCCTTGCCCACAGGCTGAAGGAAATATCAGGGTTCTGGACAATTTGGCAAAACCCAGAGGAAACTGGAAATGTTTGCTATTTCATCCTGGACAAGCAGCACCAAAAGGTGTCCTCGTATTATGCTTGAGTTGCAGAATCCCAGCATTATTTGTCCACATTTGACTCTAAGGTCTATGGACATAGAGACTTTGTCTATCTTGGTCAATGATACTATCTCAGTGCTTAAAATAGGGTCTGCGATCTAATAAATGCTCAATAAACACGCAGCCTTACTCTTTACCAGGCGCTTTTAAAGGCAATTGATATACATATAAACTTATTTTATCCTTTCAACAATCCCATAAATAGATAGTAGTCTTATTCTTATTTTATGGACCATTTCAGTAATGTCTCCAACATAATGCAGCTAGAAAGTAAAAAAGCCAAGATTTCAATCGAGCCATGCGGGCCCCAGAGCTCGCCTCTAGCTATTTTACTCTGATTGAATGAGATTCACTGAAACACATGGGCATTTAAAATGATTCTATCTAGAATCTGGACAAATAACCTGAGCTATTCCAACTCTCTCTATAAAATGAAAGAAGCGGGACAGAGAGCATCAAAGTTTATCAACGGCATCATCAGAATCACCCTAGTGCTCTAATAGCACATCTAGTCCTGACAAGCTAAATACTCAATTCTCTACTGTCTGGCATTGCTTCTAATGGATTCTTGTTTACACGCTGCAGAAAAGAAATGATACTGAACCCAGGAACCAGGAGATGATAATAACCACCATTTATTAAACGTATACTTCAAGCCTGCTCTAGGCTACAAACTGCTCCTACACTCTCTTATTTAATTTCCCCAACAACTCAATGGGATATATATTTTTCTCCACTTGAAAAGGAATGAAGTAAAGGAATTTCATCACATAGTAGAAAAGGGCTTGGCGTCCAGGCCACTTGACTTACGGGCCACAGTCTCTCAATGGGGATTTTGAGTTCAAGTCTCACCACTGCCTTTCACTAGCAGTGTGATTTTGACCAAGTCCCTTAGCAACTCTTTGACCTATGTTTGTTTGGTCAACTATTAAAATGGTAATAAATAATAAAATAATAATAAACAAAATAGCAATAAATAATAATAATAATTGTCATTATTATTATTATTTATTGTCTAGCCTATACAGCCTTTCTCAAGGTTACTTTAAGAAAATATATCTAAAGTGACCAGATTAGTCGGTTTAAAATTTATGCTGTCTTCCACTCTCCACTACTGCTCATCCTACATATTCTATAATATAAAACCAATACAAACTATGAAACCCCAAACTCAAATAAAACCTGCAATTAAAATAGACTACTTGTTGGTTTTCTTATTGTAAAATTATGAGTAAATTTGCTAAAGCTGAACCGTGCCCATTTTCTCAGGCCCTACCTTTGCTGATGTGCTGAGCATACACAGGCTGTTTTCCTGTTTGATAATTTCTCACTTGGAAATGGTGTTATAAACTGTGAAATGCTCTGTAAAGGTAAGAGATCATCTCCGGTGTGGCTGTTGGTATGATCGTATACCTAGCTGTTTTCCCACCTAGCTCGAGCTCACCACTCACTATGCATCCTTCTAGCTCCATGCAAAGTCCATGCTCACACATCCCTGCCCAGGGAAGCTTGCCATGATTCACCAAGACTGAACTAGGTGCCTCTCCCCTATACTTCTACAGCAGTCTGTCCTTATCCCCATCACGGCCCAGTCTAAGATTAGACATATGAAATAAAGAGCAATTGAAGGGAAGACTATTTCCCTGCTAATTCATACCACAGTTTGACTGATGAATTGGATCAGATTCAGTATTCTGGAACCCAAACTACAGAAAGAAATTTATAGTCAAAACCCCTACATATATTCCCTCTACCTCTATCCCAGTGGCCAGCCAGAACTGCTGTGATAATGACCTTCATAGGAATTTGTGGGCATCCCCTCCTGGGAGGGCATTTAAAAAGGGAACTCAGTGAGCAGTGTTTGTTTAACTGCCTGGCTATCCAGAATTCATGTAGAAATCAATGACAGGCAAGCTCCCCTTAGCACATCTTAATGAGGTAAAATCTCACTAAAAAGGCTAACTGAGCAAAGAGACAATTCAATTTCCAGGGTAGAGACTAAGCCGAGATGGAACACAAGCAAGAAAAATTCCCGACATGCTCTAGGATGGAAGCTGACTAGATGGAGATCTATTGTTTTCAAAACCACTATAAAAATGGAGAAGAGAAAAAATCATAGTGAGACCTGCCAATGACCCCATTTGGTGCTGAG
>NW_006441953.1:20812377-20819716 GCF_000325575.1 Pteropus alecto | reverse complement strand
AAAGAGAAAAAATTGAAGATCACGTTTGTGCAAACCCCTTTCCTTCGGAGCTTTCCTGATTCAGAGTGGGATGGAAGGGAAGGGCACGTCAAGGATAAAAGAAGTGAGACATGGGAGCTGGGGTATGGGAACTTTTGGGGTCTCTACTGACTCGATCAGGCAGTGAGAATGTAAAAGCTTCAGGGTCTCCAGAGTGTGAAGGGGGAGAGGGAGCCACAGTGGAGCACAGAGAGGAGGAAGAATAGGATGAGACATCTTAACATTTATAAAATATGAGTTCCAGGAATTTGTTATTTTAATCAATGCATAATTCTAAGAGTCAAAGAGTTAGAGTACGTTTTTTCAAAAAGCACTCCCCTTCCCCTGCCCCTCCTGTCCCTTCTGACTCTCACTTCTTAATCTCCAGAGTCATCACATGTCACTCTTTAGCTGATTCTTCTGATATTTAACATCTAATTTCAATGTAAGATATTTCTTTTGCTTTTTCTTGATTTTGCAGTTATAGACATTATCGTCATTTCCTCCTTCTTAGGAAGACAAGCGTTTGTTCCATGTTCTCTGTGAACATTGCTGCTTCCTCAAACTCTGTCAAGAGCTGCCAAACACGTTTCAACAAGATCAAACACATCAATATTTTATCTACTTTTTTCCTTGGGGACATCTCTCACTGAGCTCAAATCCTACGCTCCACTGTGGACTGGGTCCTCCTTGGCCAGCTGCATGGCCCGCAAACGGGGCCATCTCTTCTGTCACCTTTCTCTACTCTCAGGTACCTTGTTTCCTTGATCTCAGGCTTTATCATTTATCCTCTTATCCTATGCACTGAATGAGAGGCCAAGGGCAATGAATCCATTGACATCTTGTGTGTCTGAAATGTTATTTCGCCCTTAGACTTGATTTATAGTTTGGTTGAGAATGTAATTACAGTTAGAATTCATTTTCCTCGGGACTGTGAAGCATTTATTTCTCTATTGTCTTCTAACTGCCAGTGTGGCAATTAAGAAGCTTGATGCCATTATAATTCCTGATCATATGTGACCTGCTATTTTTTTCCTGTCTGGGAGCTTTTAGAATTCTCTCTTTAATGGTAATGTTCTGCATTTTCTTGATGATAGGCCCTGGTGTGGGCATGAAGTGGGCCCTGTTAACCTGGAAACTTATGGCCTTCAGTTAAGGAAATTATTTGTGGTATGGGATATTGAACAGATAACATTAAAAGTCCTAGATTTCAATTACAATCTTTTGGAATCCAATCTCAAGAGTGACACCCCATCTGTTGGCCATATCCCACTTGTTAGAAGTAGGTCAGTAAATTCAAGGAACGGGTACTACATGTTAGTACTAAGAGGGGCTCGTTGGGAGCCATCTTGGCAGCTGCATACCACATCTTGCTTAGAAACCAACAAGAGCCATAATCTCTTCCCTTCATCTGCTTCTCATGAGAGTGAAGCTGTGTTAGCTGGTGGCAACATAGGGCCTCAATTCTGATATAGAGCAATTTTCTGAAGTCACCTAAAGGCAGGAGGAATTTTGTTGGAGAAAATACCTGATTTTCTTTTCTATATATAAAAGTTCACCATACTCTTTTGGGTAGAGAATGAAGAGTTGAAAAATGCATGAATAAATATAGTAAAAATCCATGGAATTTGTATTGCTATGAAAGACTTTTTTTTTCCCAGAAAAGCAACTATAATAATTTTAAGAGATGACCTTATCCTACTAAGAGTATTACAAAAAAATCACTAATAGGAAAATTAAGGTAAAGATTAGGATAATTAATCATTCAATTAATTTGAACAAAATATACATTTGTCTTAATAATTCGGGTATGTAAGGATAAAAGATTAGTCCTCCAAAATTATACAGATCAATGAATCAAAATCTCCCTTCACTTTACCAACAGAGACATTCATTACAAAAGTGATTACTCAAACTCAAATACAGTTTTCTCATTTCTCAAAGAAAAGCTCCAAAACTCAGAGGACTAAAACTGGAGTTTTTAAGGCTGTTTCCATAACTTCATCCTTTCCAGGGGGGAGAAAAATCAGGTAAATTATTATGCATTGAACACAATCTAATTGGTTAATTGAGATTCTTCTCACTTTTTGAATTGATCGTTGCAACTATATAGCACAACTAGTTTTCTTCTCACTGTTTGCTAAGTGATAGACTAATTATTAAAAGTCCCCACACTCTGGGCAGAATGTATTTGGAGGCTTTGGATTCAAATGTTTAATTAATCAGCTGTTTTCATCTCTATCCATGTGCATGTGTGTGTGTGTGTGTGTGTGTGTGTGTGTGCACGTTCGCACGTGTGTGGTGATGTATTTACATGTGTTATAAAGGTACAGTATTTTATATTAGCCTTCTCACAAAAACCTATTATAAGTTGGCATTGATTGTTAGAAGCAATATATGAGCTATTTTGAGCTCAGTCAAAGGTGAGCAAATGTGACATTTTATTTAAGTGAGTCAGAAATTGCTTGGGCATTGTGTGACATCTTCTCCCTCAGTGCCAATAGCCCAGTTCCCATTATCAAATTCCACTCAAACTCCAGTCAATAGAAATTGACCAGCCCTAGAAGCAGTTACATGGTAGAAAAAATGTTGACGACGCTATTAAATCCAACTTTTCTTATGTTATGATGGAGTTTCTTATCATTCATTGGTATATTTTCAAACCAATCCTGAAATATTATTCTAAGATACATGTGAGTTAAAGAAATATGTGGAGTTACTTAAAAGAATAAAATTTGCATATTAAAAAAATAGGCACTTTTCAAGCTCCTATTATGTATCCATCATTGTCCTAGGCATAATGGGAGAGAGAGGAGTAATAGAAGTCATAATCCAAAAATGCATTGGTGAAACATAGCACATACAAGAGAATTATGCAACAACATAAGCCATTTCATGTCTATTACTCAAACATATTCCTTTCGACTATAAAACTTTGGAAGCACAATTCATGTTCTATTCAGTATGTCACCAGTACCGCACACTGTAATTGAAACATAATAAGATGCTTAAAGATGGCTAATGGATGATGAATAAATCATTAAGTAAATCAATAAATAAATCTATAAATGAACCAGATGCATGATACAGAGTGCTATGGCAATTAAATGGAGGAAGATATTACTGTAAGCTAGAGAGATAAGAAAACTATATTTGAAAGAAATAGAACACTATAGATAGGCTGAATGCTTGTGACCCCAACATTTGTATGCCAAAATCTAATCCCCAATGTGATGATATTTGGAGGTGGGATCTTGGGGTGATGATTAGGTCATGAGGGCAGAGCTATCATGAATGAGATGAGTACCCTTATGAAAGAGACCCAGAGAACTCTATCCTCCTCTTCCACCACATGAGGAAACAGGGAACAGATGGCTGTCTGTGAACCAGGAAGTGTGCCTTCACCAGACAAAAAGCTGTCGGCACCTTTATCTTAGATTTCCCACATTCCAGAACTGTTGAAAATGAATATTTATTGTTTAAAAGCCACCCAGTCTACGATATCTTTATTATAACAGCTGGAATAGACTAACACATGAGGTTTACTCTAGTCTTGGGAAATTATGAATACTGTGGTTGGATAGAAAGAAGAAATGACATTAGGTGACTTGTTTTCCTTAGAAAATACCCTCCTCCATCTTTACCAAACAATCATGAAGTCTTAACGCCTCTTTTACCTTTTCATGCCTTATCGCTTTCTTTGTCAACAAGAGGTGGTCTACTATAATGGTTACTTGGGCTGGGTTGAAATCCTGCTTTCTCATTTCTTAGCTGTGAGTGTAACCAACTTACTTAATTCCTCTATCTCAATTTGTCACCTACATGCTAGAAACACTAACAGAACTTAATGAGTTTTATGAGGATGAAAGGGCATACGATGGAAAGGGCTTACGCTATGGAAGCGCACAGTGAATATTAAGTAAATGTTAGGTATTTCGGCAGAGAGAGTGGCTCTTCACCAAAATCTGCTCACTCCTTCCCATATTATACATGGACTATACTATATACTATCTATACTACATAGGATAGTGTAGTTGTAACTGGCAAGGGGCCATGAAATCAGACATATCCCAGCCTTCTGTTATGTGGGTATGACCAAATGACTAGTTCTCATCAATGGAATGTAAGCAGAAGTGACATGATCCCTTCTAGGGCAGGGCATTAAAAAAGCACGTGTGTCTTTTGTAGACTTCCTTTTGTTCCTTCTTTCAGCTAATTGAACCTAGCCATGCAACAATTCATTAAAATATTTGTTATGTCATGAAACCTAAAATAAAGTTATACTGATAAGAGTTAGTGAAAACACATCTTGCCACTATAATTAGAGACACTTTTTAAAGTTTTCAGTTGGTAAGAGACAATAGAATAAAGCTTAGATATCTTTCAGCTTTGCTTTCTTCCTAAGTAAGGCAGGACTGAAAAGCCACAGTGTTCATTTGTGTGCTAGGATAAGTCAAAGTCAGCACAATTGGAGAAACATATTCAGTGATCATCATGCCAAAACAGCAGAATTGTAGATATTTTTCATGAGAAAAAGACTTGCTTTGAAAGATTATAAATTTACTAAAATTTGGATTTGCCTTAACTAAAACATCTAATTTTGAAGCATCCCCCAAGAATGCTTATCATATTTCCAAGCAAATAGCCCCTCAGAAGACGGCAAGATCTTGAAACTCCCTATGTGCCAGTTTGCTAGAGCTGCCATAATAAAGTACCATAGACTGGTATTTAAACAATAGAAATTTATTTTATTTTAATTCTGGTGGCTACAAGTCCAAGATCAAGATGTTGGCAGGATTGGTTTCCTTTCCGCAGCCTCTTTCCTTGACTTATAGATGGCCATCTTCTTCCTGTGTCTTCATATGATCTTCTCTCTATCCATGTCTGTGTCACAATCTCCTCTTCTTATAAAGATGCCAATCATACTAGATTAGGACTCATCCATATGACCTCATATCTTAACTATCTCTTTAGAGACCCTATCTCTAAAGACAGACATATTTGGAGGTACTAGGGGGTATGATTTCAAAATACAAATTTTCAAGGCACACAATTCAGTCCACAATACCATCTGACCTAGAAATGGCCAAATTTAAAAAATTAAAGTACTGTCTCTAAATATTGTCTACTCCAAAATATGTTTCAGATAGTAATGCACCTTATTCTCCTTTAACATTAACTGGTTGGAACTACTACGCTCTCTCACCAGTGCCAGTGTCTAAACTTATTCTGACTAACATGTCTATGAAAAATGCCTTTTTATTTATTTTTTACTCCTTTGTATCTTTTTAAAATTTTATTAAATTTATTGGGGTCACATCAGTTAATAAAATTATATAGCTTTAAACCTATATATCGGCTCTTTTGTCAAAAATTATTTGCCCATACATATGTAGGTTTATTTCTGGGCTCTCAGTTCTGTTCCATTGGTCTGTGTGTCTCTTTTTCTGTTTTGATTATTATCACTTTGTAGTATAATTTAAAGTCAAGGAGTATAATACATCCACCTAGCTTCATTATTTTTTCTCAGTATTGCCTTGGCTATTCAGGATATTTGCTGGTTTCATATAAATCTGATGATTTTTTTGGTTCTATTTCTTTAAAAAATGCCATTGGAATTTTGATGGGGGATTGCCTTTTAAAGCCACGCATGGAAACTGAGGGTGTAACTGATAACCTCAAAAGAGTAAAGAGTTTATTTGCCAACACAATCTCAGCACACAAATTCTTGGTGCTCTCCTCAGATGTGTCATCTGTCATGCGAGATAACATTAAATTTTTCCTTCTTTAGTGAAGATGGAAGTTGTATAGGTCATGAGGTTTCTTGCTTTGCTCTGAAATCTCAGACAACCTACATTCCTGGGAGTGTTGTCTACTGCACTGAAAGTAGCCTCGTTCATCTGAGCCAGGTTTTGAATCACAGCATCTTCATGTGTTTTCACTCAGGAGTAGGCTGAATAAAGATGTCTTCTACACAGATGTTCCCCAGCTTATAAGAGAATGAGTCTTGAAGGGCATGATTGAAAATTGGGCAGAAGTTACATGTTTTTATAAGAAAAGTAAATCATATTCCCAGAACAGTTGGATTTTTTTATTTAGGTCTTGGCTCAGCTGGCAGCTATCTGGGCACTTACAGATGAGTTAAATCATTTAATTGGAGATCTGCAATCACCTTTATGGACGCTGCTGCTGGATAACTGTGGATTCCATTGGTCAATTTGCCACATTGTTAAAAGAGGTTGGAATCAGAAATTTTTGAAAACTTTCCAGTACTGGAAGAAGTGTTTCAGCAAGCTAAAGTTGAAAATGATAAAATCTAGTCAATTTGTCAGAAGTCTGCAGACACTCAGAAATACTATAAAAGTCTGCTGAAAATTACTTCTGTTGAGATGGAAAAGGCATTCATAATTCTTTTCGGGCAAACATACATAGCATTAATTATGAAGCTTCTAGAAAGATACCTTCATTGATTTGAGGACAAATGAAATCATGAATTTAACCCCAAAAGGAAAATTTTGGAACTATCTAGTACTTCATAAGACAAACAACACTTACATAACAAAGAGCATAATGAAACATAATGAAAATGAATACTCAGTTTGCCTTCTATTCCTTTGTAGGTCAGGGTTCCCAGCACGTATTCTTATAAAAATAAAAGTAAAAATCCGGTATAAAAGATGCCTGCATATAGCTACCTCAACAAGCTCTTGCTACAATCTTACCATCTCATTGAAACAAAACAAAACAAAACAAAACTGTTATAGGTACAATTTAGATTTCTTTCAACCTTTTTTCAGAAAGTAGGTATGTTTTTGTAATTAAAAAAAGGAGAGTGAAAAATCTATTTCTTAAAAAAAGATTATTTCTATTCTTCATCGTGAAATAAATTCCCAATCAATTGCTTTCATTGCACTAGTAACAGTTTTGTTGTAGGCCCTAATCAAATAGGTGGCATGTGTCCATCTGGGTTTTAGAGTAGTGTCTCCCATCTCCCTCTTTCAGATTTAGGGTTATTACAATTAGCCTATCCCTATACTAGCATTGTATACTGGTGTGTCAAGGCAGAAAACCTGCCCTTAGTGCCAAGATTTTCAGATTCAGAGGAACTGTGACCAAGGAAAGAAATCTACATCTGGACCTGACTTAGATGACAGGATCCTTGACCTGAAGCCTGAGCTTCATGCCCTAATGAGCAAGACTTTGAGATTTGAGAAGAAGTGGGCATATTTTGCAAGTAGACAGATAAAAATAGTGTGTGGCTAATGGACAGAATAGAGTGGTTTTTAAAACATACCAGACTTTGTTGAACTTCTTCTCATAG
>NW_006441953.1:20786552-20812315 GCF_000325575.1 Pteropus alecto | reverse complement strand
GTAAAGGGCAAAGGTAGGCATTCCAGAGGGCAGCCCTGATGAGCTCTCAGCCAACAGCCAGCAACAATGAGCCAGCAATAATGAGCAGTCATGTAAAGGAGCCACTTTCGGGTCCAGCCTTGTTAAGTATTTTGCTGTCTGATATCTGACTGTAACTGCTTGAAAGACTGTAAGTAAAGGTGGCCCAGCTGAGTCCTTCCCAAATACTAACCCACAAAATCATGAATATAATAAAATGATTATTTTAAGCCACTTAGTTTGGGGGTAATTTTAAACAAAGCAGTAGAAACTGGAACAGCAAACAACAGAAAATACTTGGACTAATTTCAAAAGAAAAATAAGTTTATTGGAAAAATAAAAGTTGCTTATAGAATCAGATGGGAAGAAGCCAGGCCATACCCTTGGATGTAGAGCTCAGAAACTACTTAACAGTCTCATCTGAGTCCTTCAAGTGAAATGAATGGGTCTCAGCTTAGGCTGCTGCAGCAACATACCACAGACTGGGTGACTTAAATGACAAACATTCCTCATAGTTCTGAAGGCTGGAAGTTCAAGGTCAGGGTGCCAATATGGTTGGGGTCTAGTGAGATCCTGCTTCTAGCTTATAGATAGCCACCTTCTTATTGTGTCATCACATGGGGGAGAGCAGAGAGAGAAGCAGATTCTCGAGCCTTTTCCAATCAGGGCACTAATGTGATCACGAAGACTCCATCCTCTTGACCTAATTACCCTCTAGAAGCCCCATCTGCGACTACCATCACACTGGAGGTTAGAATTTCAGCATATGGATCTGGGGGAGACACAAACATGCAGTATGTAACAGAATGATCACAATTTTTTTTTCTCATTTTTCCTCATCCAACTCAAAATTTAAAGCACCAAATTGGCCTAGCTTTTGAGCACTGTAAACAATTTGGACAGAATAAAGGCATAGTATTTTGATTAGTGATTCCTCTGTTTCAGTTACCTACTGCCATTATAATGCTGAATAATAATAATAATAACAACAACAACAACAATAAAACAATCATGAAACCTAAGTGGCATACAGCAATAAGTGTTTATTACACATGCATCTAGGGTTTCCTCAGGATCAGCTAGGAAGCTCTTCTAATCTCAGCTGAAACTGCTCATCTGTCTAGGCATTGGCTGGTTGTTGGATGAACTACGATGGCCTCAGCTTTACGTGTCTCTGTTCTACGTGTCTCTCATCTTCCATCAGACTAGCCCATCCATGTACTCATGGTAGACTGTGGTAGGCACAAGAAAAAGGGAAGAAATTCTCAAGGTCTCCTTTGGCTAAAACTCAGAACTCGCACAGCTTCACCTCCATCACGTTCTGGAAGACAATAGGGAAAATATACTCTATTGCTTCTGTGCGTGTTAACTGCAAAGTCACATGGCAAAGGCATGGACAGAGGGAGGGGTAAAATGCTGGGACAATCAAAGCAATTTCCCACCTTCACCAAGACTATATTCAGGGGCAAGGAACTTCCCCCAGGAATCCAAATCACCAAAAGTAGGTTTAGATGAATTCTGAGAAGCCAGTTATAACAATAAAGTAAATTTTCTGCAAAATATTGCATATATAGGTGAGTATATTTTGTTCTTTTTTAAATGTTATTATTAAGGAGTCTAAAGTTTCCAGCAGATTCTTATATGTCAGTTTTAGATTTCAAAGAACATACACAGAATCAGAACACACAATGGCAGTTCAGTCCCAATACTTTATGTATAAAAGCATTGACATTGCTCTGCATTATCTATGCCTCAAACTCCTTGTCTATAAACTGAAGGTGTTGCTTAGAAACTCAGCATTTATTGAGTAGGGCTTTTCATTATTCCTCCATTCTAAATAGCCTCTGTGGACATATAATTTATTTAGATCTTACTGTGTATCTAGTTCTCACATATATAAAAAATCAGCATAGAAAGATTAAAAGGTCAGACTCTGAAACCAGACAATTCAACCAGGCAATTAAAACCTGCCTTGGACATTTCATTTACTAGCTGTGTGAATTGGCCAATTTACTCAACCTCTTTGGGCTACAGTTTCCTTATCTATAAAAGGGAAATAAAAGTAGTACTGTCTACCCCCTCAGAGATGTTCTTAGGAGAAATGAAAGGCAGAAATTGGGGGGCACGGCAGGAACTTTGTTCTAGCAACACATGTGGCTATAATCCAGTAATAGAAGGTTGTCAACACCCCAACACTAGGATCCTGTGCCACAACCTGCCTCTCCTCACCCCTCCAATGCTGTTGGCTCTCTATCAGACCTTTGCTGTGTGACGTATACCACGGCCATGCTTAATGACAGAAAACAACAGCCATTTAAAGATAGCCTCCGCATCACTCCAACTTCCAAACCTCAGGTGAGTGCATCGCATTGGTAGGAATAAAGTATACTCAAAATCTCAGCTGCAAAGGAGCCTAGGGAATGCAGCGTTCTTTTATCTTTCCAACCTCTGCAACAGACAGAGACACACAACTCCCCATAGACACCATGCTCATTATATCAAATCTTCCCAATGGAAAGGAGGGAGGTAATGTCTTATTTTCCTTGGGGTGGAGATTATAGAAGCTGTGAAGGCAAGGAGAGGCTAAAATTTCCTAAGAGGTGGGGATGGCATCTGTAGATCCCACATAGCAACAATAGCAATGACAACACCTTGGAAAAAAAGAAAACACACTCATTTAGATCCCACTTCATCTCTGAGAGACCTGAATCATATTTAACCTCAGTAAAATACTAGTACTACTCTCAAAGACACGGACAAAAAATTAATGAGGTGATAGATATAAAGACATTTATTGCAATAATGACAAAGCTATTCAATTCCCCTGAGGACCAATCTGAATTTCCAAGGACAAGGAATGTGCCTGTTCTTTGTTATTCCCAGGTCCGGTGCTTGCCCAGAATGAGATGTCAATATATGTTCACAGATTACACCAACCAGGAGGTACAATTCTGCTGTGAATGACAATGTATAGAAATCTGAGGATTAAGGAAGGGGAAAAAAGAAAAGAGAAAGAAATTCTTTTCATAAAAATCGTAAAGAGGACATTGACTTTGCCTCTGTGAAGAGGTAGACTTCGCCTTAACTAAAGGAAGATTTCTAAGGATTCAGTAGTCCTTCCAACGAAGAGTTCTGAAGAAACAGGATATTATTGTCTTTTAATATTAAATTATATTCAAAGCTCTTAGGCTTCCTATTCTGTCTACTTATGCATTCACTGATTTCATAAGTTTCTGAACCTCATCTTCATAAATGACAACCACAGTGCCCTTCAGAATCGAGGGGACAGGGGTATTATCAGTGTGCTCATCTGCTGCTTTAAAAGCTGTTATTTTATCTACATCTGAAAGAGATCAAGGAATCTTACGAGCCAAGGCAATTTCCCTATTATTATGTTTTATTTTGCTTTTTCCCACGAATCAATGTGCCAAACACTGAGCAGTAAATGGAATAAAGAAAACATCTCCTGAACCTCTACTATGCCACTCACTCTGCCAGGTGTTATATACATGAGACATTTTTAAATAGGCAGAGCCTCCATATCAACTGACCTGTGTTAGGGCCACACTATCACAGTGACAGTTGTCACACATCCCCTCTGAACTGCAATGTTCTCATCTCTAAAACAGTAAAGTGCCTGAACTATTCCAAAGGGCTACTGAGATAATACATATAAAGGCAAAATAGAAAATTATAAAGCACTTACTACATTGAGAGATTATTAATACCGATCACTTGGTAGAGTTTTAATTATTGAAATAATCAGTCTACTGATGTTATAAGACAAATAGTTTTGATATAGAAACCCAAATGTCTAAAAATGATTTTCAGTTTGAAGAATTTCAAAGATTTAACATGAGAATGTCAATGGAATGTCAGAAAATACAAAAGAAAAGCAAAGTAGTATGATAAAAAAAATCAAGAAGTGGAAACATTTCTAGACTTTATACTTGAAGTAAGTCCAACACTTATCCTACAAACATCTTTTAAAATTAGCTACAGTTTCTAATAGTTTCTTAAAAAAGAAAGGATTATTCATAATAGTTTTATGGAAATTTTTACTTTGCTTAAGCTGATAAAAACTCCTACCATATAGATAATATATTTCTAAAGAAAGACGATCAAATTACCTGTATTATAAACTTCAAACTGGGCAGACAGCAAAATCAAATCTGGCTTGTCTACAAAAATAACTAATCATGGAGTTCAATCCTGAATTACCAAAGTTTTGACTTTAGCAACTTTCTGTTCACCATTGTATTGGAAGTCCTAGCCACAACTATCAGATGAGAAAGAGAAATAAAACATATCCAAATTAGAAAAAAAGAAGTAAAACTCTCATTATTTGCAGATGACATGATAGCATATATAGAAAACCCTAAAGATTCCATCAAAACATGTTAGAACTGATCAATTAATTCAGTAAAGTAGCAGGATACAAAATATTCAAAAGTCAGTTGTATTTTATACACCAATGATGAACTTTCAGAAAGAGAAATTAAGAAAACAATCACATTTACAATTGCATCAAAAACAATAAAATATCTAGGAATCAAATTAACCAAAGAGGTAAAAGATCTGTTTTTGGAAAACTATGTCATTGAAAAAAGAAATTGAGGAAGATACAAGTAAATGGAAGTATATACTGTTCTCATGGGTAGGAAGGATCAACATTGTTAACATGACTTTTTAGCCTATGTCTCTGGGAATCAACCCAAATGCTTTCTGCAAAAGAATCTTATGACATGCTAGGAATAACTAAGTACTGAGCCATTAAAAAAAAACCCCGAATAGCCAGGGTAATCTCAGGAAGAACAAAGCTGGAGGTATCACACTACTTGATATCAAAGTATACTACAAGGTACAGTAATCAAAACAGCATGATACTGGCATAAAAACAGATATATTGATCAATAGAACATAAGAGAAAGCCCAGAAATAAATCAGCATCTATATGCTCATTTAATATACGACAAAGGAGGCAAGAATATACAATGGGGTAAAGACACTCTCTTCAACAAATGGTGTTGGGAAAATTGGACAGATACATGCAAAAAAATGAAACTGGACCACCTTCTTACACTATATAAGTGGAATCATATGATATTTATCTTTCTCTGTCTGACTTATTTTACTCAGAATAATAACCTCTAGGTCTATTCATATTGTTGTAAATGGTAAGATTTCATTTCTTTTTATGACTGAATAATATTCCCAGATATGGTTCATATTGTATATATGAACCATAACTTCTTTAACCAATCATCTGTTGAAGGGCATTTAGGTTGCTTCCATTTCTTGACTATTATAAATTGTGCTGCCATGAACATAGGGGTGCATAGATCTTACACCATATACAAGAATAGACTCAAATGTAATTTGGATTAAAGACTTAAATGTAAGACCCGAAACCATAAAACTTCTAGAAGAAAACATACACCGTAACCTCTTCAATATTGCTACTAGTAATTTCTTTTCAGACATATCTCCTTGAGCAAGGGAAACAAAAGAAAAAAATAAATAAATGGGACTACATTAAACCAAAAAATTTTTGCACAGGTAAAACCATCAACAAAATAAAAAGACACCCTACTGAATGGGAGAAGATACTTACTCATGATATATCTGATAAGGAGTTATTATCCAAAATATATAAAGAACTCATACAACTCAATGACAAAAAAAGCAAACAATACAATTAAAAAGTGGGCAGAAGACATGAACAGATATTTCTCCAAAGAGGAAATACAGATGGCCAATAGACATGAAAAGATGCTCAAGGTCATTAATCATCAGAGAAATGCTAATTTAAACTACAATGAGATATCATCTCACACCTGTCAGAATGGCTATCATCCATAAATCAAAGAACAACAAGTGTTGGCAAAGATGTGGAAAAAAAGGAACCCTCAAACACAGGTAATGGGATTGTAAACTGGTACAGCCACTATGGAAAACAGTCTGGAGGTTTCTCAAAAAATTAAAAATGGATATACCCTTTGATTTGCAATTTCACTTATGGGTATTTATCCAAAGAGTTCTTTATATATTTTGAATAGTAACCCCTTATGTTTGTCATAATTAAAAATGCTCCATGATTCCCTGTTTTCTGTCCTCTTAAAATATTTTGCCAGTTTGGTCATGTGGGATTTTTCTTTCCCAAGAGTATTTGTGAAATAGGATGTAGTCATCATCGGGTTCCCTTCATTGCTGTCCCTTTGTTTAAAGAATCTACCATTACGAAATACAAATAAACATGGGGATATTATAAAGCTTTGACGTCTAATAAAGTTCTCAGTAAAAATAGTCTCTATTCTCTAAGACCTGACTCCATGCTGATAGACGTGAAGTCCCACATTAATTCCTCCCTTTCCTGTGATTCCTGAGACAGGAATTCACCAACTTCATTATTCGTATTAAATGAACTAACATAGCTTCTGCTGGCAGGCTTAACCTTCTCTGATAAAAGAGGATATGCTGATGATTCTTTCTTCATGAAAGGCCCCAAACGAGATCATCGAACTACATAATAGTAACATTTTTCATACTCCCACTTGTGCAAAGCTAAGGAAGTCAGTGAGCATATTACTTCCAGAAAGATCAGAAACCCATGATTAGAGCTTAGAGTTCCCTCTGGTGTCACAGAATGGCTGGGTTAACCAAACTCTCCTATAGCATCTCACTCTGCAATATGTACAATTTAATTTTCTGAATTTTATTTTAAATGATAGGCAAAAGTAGTTCCAAGCTTCACCTGCTCCTCTAGAATGGGAGAGTACTATCCCTAAAATCTTCCTATGTAGCGATTCAAAACAACCCATTACATCAGGATGATGAGCAACATAACTACCTCACTGATTAGGGAACTTTATGAGTATCCTTTCCCAAACTCTGTTCCTTCTGGAGCTTCCCTATCAAAATCAATAGCAATTCAATTCTATTAGTTCCTCAGTTCCAAATCCCTAATGTCATCCTTAACATTCTTTCTATCACACTCTAGATCTAATCCATCGTCGAGTCTTACTGATAAGAATTCTCACCACCCCTTCTGTCCTGGCATAGACCAAGCCACCATCATCTCCTGCCTGGACAACTGCAGTAGACTCCACAGTGATCTGTCTGCTTGTATTCTTGCATTCCTCTAATCTCTTCTCAACATAGCGGCTAGAGATCTTTCAAAAATATTGACTTCGTTATATTATTCCTTTACTTAAAATCCTCAAGCAGCTCCCCAACATACTCAGGGAAAACCCAAAGACTTTATTATAAGACACATAATATCTCTCATAATCTGGCCTCCCCTTCTCCTTTCTGTCCTTATCTCCTACGTTTCCCTCTTTCTAATTCCATTAGAGCGGTAGGGCATCTTCACTGTTCAATAAACATTCATTATCTCCCCTGTAATCATGAGAATGCTACCTAATTCAATAAAAGACAGAAACGTAAAACGATGTGATTATTTATTAGAACTTAGAATTTAAATGGGGAGAAAATTTACAAATGCCCTTGATTGCTCTCTTCTCAGCCTTGGATAAGCTCAAACACCTATAAAAAGTGGTCACAGTTGGGTCCCAGTGTTTCAAGGCTTCTGTCCATGCTGTGCCTCCCATCCTCAGTATCCTGGTGCTCCATCTAGAGCTCTCTAAGTTTTATCTTTCACTCAGTTGTTACTACTCACCCCCACTTGAGTATGACTTTCCATCTGTCTTAATCCTGACTTGGCCCCAAGATTCTATCTTTCGTACTTCCCTTCACTCCATAATTTGTGCCCTGAGGGCAGATCACACTGATACCCACATGCCCAATTCTAACCCTGCTAATAACAGATTTTAAATGGTAGTCTAGGCTCCCTCTTTTTGAACAGAGATAAAGGTAAAAATGAAGGCCACACCATTGAATAGCCAATATTAAAAAAAAAAAAAATAGAAAAATGCAGACCTATACTAGGAGTCATTGTAGCATTGTGTTGTTGGAATATCTAAGGCCCTACCTTGAGTTAATCAATACAGAGACGCAGAATTATATGCCCCTAACTCATGTTTTAAGAGCTTTAAAACCATTCCCTGAAGTCATTGGGATGGAGTAACTAACATTTGAACCCTCTGGATTGAAAGAAATGAACTGAAAAAGAGTAAAAGGCAGGAAAAATCATGACTTAGAAGTATTTATTACCTGTAAGACATAAACTTAACAAAACATAGACAACATGGAGGAAAATAAATAAGATTTTTCTTTGTGCAATTCAGATTCACAGGAAAGAAGCACATGAAAGACCCAGAGAAGTTTACTTCACATCTGCCTCCTCTTGATTATCAGCAAGGAGGCCATAATACAAACAACCAGGATTCATTCATGTCTCTCTTCTCTCTCTCTTCCGTCACCCCCAGAGAAGCTGCTGTTGTCTTTGTTGAATTGGGGAACTAATATAAAGCTTAGGTCCCCCCATCCTTATTCAAAGAAGAAATACCTCTGAATATAAAGCATGAACCCTGATACAGGACATTTAACAAAATTTCAAAAGAGAAAGTAGAACTGCATTTTGTCACAAATGTGTCACATAGACCCAGCTGGGTCCTCCACCTCCTCCAAATACTTTAGACTCAAGCAAATAAACCACGGTGTATCTCAGAGGATAAAGTTAGAGGGTCAAATTAGGGAAAAGGGAGTCAAGGAGAACTCAGTCTACTATTCGTTAGAGCAAAGAGAAGCCTGGATGGAATATCCATATTAGCATGAGGAAGGAAGGAATGAAAGAAGGGAAGGAGGGAAAGTGAGAGGGAGGAAGAGAGGGAGGGAAGGGCAAAGGGAGGGAGGGAGGAGAAAGGGAGAGAATGATAGAAAGAAAAAAATGATGGGAAAGATTGAGGATGAAACACAGCAAATAGCTAAGACCTATCTTTCCTGTGGCATGACCCTTGGAAGGCTAGAGACCCTTTCTTAGAATAGTATTTTAAATGTATAAAATGGCATATATAAGATTGTAAAAGAATCTACTTATATTGTAAATATGGTTACCAAGACAATAAGTTTTCGAATTAAAAACATATATACTTCTTTATTATTCCATTAAATAATATACAATGGTTGGTCTGATAACTACCACAGTTTCTAAGTAGTGAGGGACATGTTATTGCAAGACATCAGCACAAACTGTAACTGTAATGTGAAGGTATGTGTGACTTCTATTGATAACAAGGGCATAATACAACTAATACTACCGAAGGATGTTGTCGAAATTCATAATGAAAGACCTGTTAAAGTTTAGAGATTAATGAAATTAAAGGTGCAATTTCAGGAATCCTTTGAGAGGTCATGGACCCCATAATCAGAGACCCTGTAAAAATATATATAAACCAAGGAACAAAAGAAAATTTCCTAAGAGTGTCCCACTCTGAGACCAGCTGGAGAGAATGCCTATGGAGACTTGCTCAGTTTCCTTTATATTACTGCATCCATGAAATAGTGTAATATTCAAAGCTTCACTCTTCATAAATAGAAAAGAAAGTATGTACAGCTTTGCTTCTTGAAGGACAGTTCGGTTCAGTTACTTTGAGAATTTGCTACTACAAGGCTAAGTAAGTCACAAATTTCATCCCACAACATTTCTTACTGTTTTGAATGGTTTTGGTTGTGGTTCAGTTTCCATTTGTTCTGTTCGTTTGCTTACTACAATCTATAGAGTTGGAATAATATACCTATCTCACAGGGTTGTTGTTGCTCTGGCACATTCACTGAATTCTCAATAAAGTCAGTTCCCTACTTTTACATTGCTTGAACACCAGTGAGATCTCTGGACCAGTCAGGTTTCCAACAAAATATACGCCCTTAGTCACCGAGGATGAAAATGTAAGAATCGACTAAAGTCAATCCAAAAAAATTCCAGCATAAGATTTTAACAATCTCAGATAGCAATGGACATTTAATTTCTAAATGCTGACATTTTACCTTTTGGGAGAAGTGAATTTTTATAGAGTTCATCATTTTCTGAATAGGAAATTATGTTTGGATTTTTAATACGGATTACTCATATCCAAAGAGATCTTTAAAAATGCTGACAAGAGATTTTAGAAACACTTAAATTTTAAGGCTGAATCAGTTCCAGCATTTATTAAAATAATGGTAGAAGTAGATGGGCTAAAAAGACTTCCTTCTGTCTGGAATTGTATACAAGTCTTTTAAGATCAGGAATAGAAAATAAACTTGGGGGCTGAAAAACAATTCTCAATTTGGCAAGGGAACTCCCTTGAGGCAGGAGACAGTATCCCAGTATATCAATGAAGTTACAAAAGTAGTTACATCATTGTGAATTTGGGAATATTTTAAAGTTTAGCAAACTGTGATTTTTTTTTTTCCTTCAAGGTTCCTCTTCGAATCTCTATTCTGATACTTTAAAAAAAATTTATGTTCCTTTTGTCGGAGGCATGTTGTTTCCCTTTCCAAATATTTACTCTTTGCTTGTTCAAACTTAAATTTATTCTTCCCATTATTTATCAAGCCTCTCTCACATGTCAGACCCTGTGCTAGGAGCTTGGAATACAAAGCAGAATAGGAGATGGTCTCTTTCATCAAAGGACTTAAAAAGGCAGATGGCTCACCTCGAAATGAATTGCAATAGATCCATGGATTATCAAAAAGATGTGTATTCCCACATTTATTGCAGCATCATTCACAACAGCCAGGATATGAAAACAACCTAAGTGTCAGTCTGTCAGCAGATGAATGGATAAAGAAGCTGTGATAGATGATAGATAGATATAAATGTAGATAATATCTATCTATATACAGATACATTTTTTATTCCAAGATATTTCTCTATCTATATACAGATATATATATAATGGAATATTATTCAGCCTTGAGAAGAAAGGACCTCCTGCCATTTGTGACAACATGGATGGACTTTGAGATCATTATGCTAAGTGAGATAAGTCAAACACTGTATGCTCTCATTTACAAGTGGACCCTAAAAAAGCCGAACTCATGAAAACAGAATAGAATGGTAGTTACTAGCATCAAGGTTGGGGGAAGTTGGGAGAGGTTGCTTAAGGGTATAAACTTGCAGTTGGTAGATAAATAAGTCCTGGAGAGCAAATGTACAGCATAGTAATTACAGTCAACAGCACTGTTATATAAACTTCCAAATTGCTAAAAGACAAGATCTTAGTAGTTCCCACGACAAAAAAGAAATGGTAACTACATAACACAACAGAAGTGTTAATTAGCAAATCAACACATTGTACACCTTAAACTAATACAATGTTATATGTCAATTATATCTCAATAAACAATAATTAAACAATATTAAGAAAAATTTTTGCCCAAAAAAAGTAGATCCATGGACAGATGAATGGATAAAGTCATGAAATGACAAATACTCAAATACTGCACGATTCCACTGATATGAGTTATTCACAGTAGTCAAACTCATGGACACAGAAAATAAATCATTGGTTGCCAGAGGCTGGGGGAGGAGGGATGGGGTTGTTTAATGGGTACAGAGTTTCAGCCTTGCAGGATGAGGGGCCATATTCTGGGGCTCTGCTGTACAATGGTTAACGATATTGAATTGTACCCTTGAAAATTGCTGGGAAAGTGATTTTATGTGATGTGGGTTTTTTTTTTTTTTTTTTTTCCTACAATAAAAAATAAAAAGTAATTGCAGGAGAGCAGGATAGTGCCATTAGAGAAATACCGAACCTACAGGCTGGAATGTCAGCCTAAATGAGAGCACAAGGCTCTACCTGGGAGGTCAGGGAAGTCTTCCCCAAGGAGCAGATAATTAGAATTAAATGCAACTGATCAGCAGAAATCAACAGGCATGAAGACAGGAGGGAAAAGGGCCCAGTCAAAGGGCAAAGTCAAATAGGCATTCCGCAGCGAGGGCCTCGGGGCTGGTGCAGAGCCAAGTACCAGGTGCTGCTTAAGAAGAGACAACTGAGTTGGAGAGGAGAGGGGGCCTCAGGGCCACATGCACTGAGCTGAGAAGTTCTCATTGGAAAAGTTACGCATGAAAGAGCTCAAACCTTGGTGTCTTACTCGGCTCCAGCTGCCATGACAAAATACCACAGACTGAGTGGCTTCAACAACTGACATTTATGTCTGATAGTTCTGAATGCTAGAAGTCCAAGTTTAAGGCACTGGCATACTTGGTTTCTGGTGAGAGCCCTCTTCTGAGCTTGCAGATGGCCACCTCACTGTCTTCATACTGCAGAGAGACACAGAGCTATGCTCTCTCTTCCTCTTATTATAAGGACAGTAATCCCACCCTGGGGGACCCAATTCATGACTTTATCTAAACCTAACTACCTCCCCAAAGCCCCACCTCCAAATACTATCACATGGGGTAGTTGGGTTTCAACATAGGAATGTGGGGGGACACAAACATTCAGTCCATAACACTTGTCTTCATAGACAGTTGGCAAGTGATGCACTAAATCTACCAGAAACACCACTAATCACAGACCAGAGAAAGATCAGACCCGTTGTTTCTCCCATACCAGAACAGCACACAACACAGGACTGAAGGTGACCTACCCCGAACAGCTAGTTGCATCGCCATTGAGAATGTGTGCTCCAGACTCTGACTGAGCTGGGGTCAAACCTTGGCTCTTCTGGCTCTTAGTAGCTATGTGTGGCCTTAAGAAACTTATTTAATGGTTCTAATTCTTAGGTTCCCCATCTGTAAAATAGGGATGATAATGATACCAACTTTATAAGGAATCTTGAAAGACCTAAGAAATGCCCACACAGTGCCCGGCAGAGAATAAACACTCGATAAACATGAGTGTGGTTGTTTTTATTATTATCTGCCCCAGAAGTTGCAAGTCACTCAAGGAAAAGCAGAATTAAAGGAGGTTATCAAAGTGGAGAAGGTGGAAGAGGGTAAAGGGGGTCATATACATGATGATGGAAGATGACTTTGGGTGGTGAACACAATGCAATATACAGATGACGTATCATAGAACTGTACAGTTGAAACTTATATGATCTTATTAATCAATGTCACCCCAATACATTTAATAAATTTCTTTTAAAAAGATTATGTGACAAGCTGACATCGCAAGTATGATACTTGGTACCAATCATGTTTTCCAAGCTTTTAATGAAGAATCTCGAACATGTTATTAGACCACACACATACACACACACCCCAACCAAACTTTTGAGTAGCCAAAAGAAACTGCCTTAAAGTGCTCATCTGCATACATTTTCACTCATTTATACTAACATTTTATTGGATATCTTCTAATTTCTGTTAAGATAAAACAAAAACAGTGCTATAATTGTTTAGGTCTTTTAAATATTTAGTAGTCTCAGTTCATTCAGTTCATTTTGTTGTGCTTTTTAATTTGGCACAATTTTATCTTGCCCTCCTTACATAAAACATACCCCAAAAATGCAATGCCCTAAGTAATTTCATTACTGAAAGTATATTCATTAAAATGTTTGTGAAATCCTGTGATTTTGTGTAATCTGCACTGTGTTCAGTAGCTTCTACGACTAAAGCATCTCCAATTTTAGAAGAGTAAATACGCTAGAACCCTATAGGAACCTGCCTGTGCTTCCTGTAGAGGAGTTGTGCTTTTCCGTGAGTGAGAGGTGTCTGGTAATCCCCAACTCAACCTCCGATCCACACAATTCGGACTCACTAAAAACAGATACACTGAGAGGCTGTTTCTGACATGGGTTTCTTAAGGAAAGCTGCGTCTCTCCCTGACTCCTTGCTGTCCATTTAATTCTAGGCTAAGGTATCGGAGTTGAAAGAACCTTTATAAATCCCTTTTACCAAAACGTGGAGAGATTATATATAATGGTTGTTATTTTACACAACTAAATTTTGGGAAGGCTCGTTAGGCAGCACTAGTAAGAAGGACAGATAGTATCACTGTGATTAGCTGGGTTAAAGGTATTAAAACTCAGAATTGTGCCTAAGACATTGCAATCCTTCAATAGCATTAAGATTATAGCAATGCTGATACCTTTTCTTTTGACCCTGGCTGTCCTTTTTGGCCTTTTCCTCCTTGCCCTAGGCCTCATGATTCCTTCCCTCCAATTTAAAACTGCTGCTAGCAGTATCTTTTGGGTTTCTTCTTCCCCCCAAATTGGCTGTGGAGTCTGAGAGAGCACCTCTTTACTGTCACCCCAATTTCTATCACAAAGCAAGGATATAAGTCTTTCTGATTGAAGTTTTTTATTGCTAGTCATTATAAAGAATATACAAAGGAAAACCAAAATAATGGATACAGTAAAAGTACAATATTTTCTTAATTTCACAAAGATTTGGAAGCTACTGTCTTATCTAGAGACTTGGCCTCCCTTCTGAGTTAATCACTGAGAGTTTGGTCCACTTTGTGCTCTCTGTCTTTATCCCTAAATTCAGCACATCTTTCATCGTCATCCCCTGACCTCAGGAGAAAGACATGGTGACCTATTCCTCATTGAAAGTCTTGCCAGCGCTATACCTGAAGGGTGTTTGGTAGAACAGAAAGGCAGATAATCAAATCGGCCTCTCTGAGAATTCTCAAAGAAGTGCAATAATGACCTCGAAGGACTTTTTCTCTGAGATTGGAATGGTCATCTTCCAGCATTTCCATAAACGAACATTCCTTCCTTGCTCAATATAATTTTACTCACTGTTCCTCTATAAACAGTGTAATTGTTTCTACGACGACCATCTTCTCTCGCTCCCGTTCTCCTTAATGTAAGTTCAGTCCAGTCCTTCCTGCTCTAGGTTGAATTATTTAATCTCATTTCCTCCATCAAAAGCAAACTCAGAAAAGAAGCAAAATCAAGATTTAACTTTTTTTATTTTGGGCCAGGGGGCTTATCTGGGCAGGATAGATGGAGTAGGTAGAAATCTGTGGAAGGCCAAATGGCCTCCAATCATACAAAAGCATTTCTGAGAAAGAGAAGTGTACAACCCAGTCAAGGAAAAGAGGGGATCATTCACCCCAGGACAAAGGACAACATGAGTCACCTCAGGCCAGTTGCTGGGAAGCATTTTTGCTCAGCTTCATCAAACATGATTTATACACTCCACAAGCGAAGGAAAGGAAACGAAGTGGCTCTCTCTGCTGCATCCGACAGCACAAATGAGTCCATCCTCGACACTCCATTCCTCGGTCTTCCACGGCCTTCTCTCCCCGCTCTCTTCCCACCTCACACCCTTTCTTCTCTTCCTTACTTCTGGTTCTTCTGCCCAGACTCTAAATGTTGAGCCATCAGAGTTTTATTCTCTTCTTGCTCTTCTGATCACACATCCCTTCTAGTTGATACTGTTCATTTCATAGTTTTAAATTCCGATTATAGAAGACTCCCACGTCTGAATCTTAAGCTGAAAACTTCGTTATAACTTAAGACCAGCAGATGCAACTGTATCTGTCTCCATCTGGCACATCTGATTTGGGGTAGATGGTCTATCGTCAAGTAATATACCAAGTTTTCTCTATCCTTGTACTTACCCCAGTGGTATAAATATCCATAAAAATGATCTCTAAATAATGAATTGCATATTTTACCAGGAATTGTACAAAAAAGGTATTTGTATATATTTAGTTAGATTATATATGTGTATATGTTATATTTAGAACAATGCATGCTTATAATGCATACAGGTAAGAACACAAACTCTAGAACCAGATTTCTGGTCTCTGCTCAGTTCTTCTATTAACCCTGAGACCTCAAGCAGATCTATGAAACTTTCTGTATCACAGTTTTCTCATAAATGTTGGTGATAATTATAGTTTTCTCAAAGAATTTTTGTGAATATTAAAGGAATGAATATATATAAAATTGTTAGAAGAGTCTCTGGTACCTAGTAAGTATTTTCCAGACTGTTGCTATCATCATTATTTACTATTTTACAATAAGTGCATTATCACTGCTATTTATTATTTTATAATAAATGTTAGTTACTTTTTCTCTCCCTTCCCTCAACTACTATAAATATATTTTGGAAAGGACACTCTTTGATCAACCTTTTTATTCTTCAGACAATAGGCCAGAAATAGGCCTCACTGCAGATCTTCAGTACTATTTAATGAATGAATGAATGAATGAATGAGTGAACGTGTAAAGAGCAAAGTAAAAGAACTGGGAGGTTCTGGTGGATGACCAAAAATAGGTGGAAGAGGAGAAGGAGAAGAAAGAACAAGATTTGGATTAAGAAAAATGAGTTTAATAGGCCAACAAATTCTGACAGGAAGATAATATTGATGAAAAATTACTAGAAGAGAATCATGCTTCAGAATTACCGTGGCCTGTGGCAATTCCCTTTTGAATTTTTATCTCCAAAGAAATTCCATCCAGCTCTCATTAATCAGTTTCAAAGTCGGGCTGAAACTTAAGGTTTGGCTGTTGCTGAAGAGCTGAGAGACCTGTCTTTTCCCAACAAAAGGAGAGATAGAGCATGGCTTTTCCCCCACAGTTCTGTCCTCTTGGTCTCATAAGAATGCTTCAGCATCCTACTTGTCTAATAAACCCTTGGGCGTCCTAGCATGAGGTTAGAGTGAGCCAACGCAAGAGACGAAGCCTTGGACACATACTCCCTCCACCCCCTAAAATGAACGCGAGGACTGATCTGAGGACTAGTGGAAAGACTCCTGTAAAAATGTCCTGGGAGCTTTGAGAGGGAGAAGATCTGTTTTTGTGAAATCTTGCTTTTGTTTCTTATTAAAATTTTTTCTTGACAAGATTTTTTTTCTGCTGGTTTAGATTTAAAATTAGTACACATTAATGAGAAAGAACACAAAATAAACCCTTCCTCAGGGGACTACGGAAGAAGCTAAACAATGATTTAATTAAAAAGCTGGTGCTGAAGAATGACCTATTTATAATGTCTCCTCTCTTCAAGTTAAGAAGAGAGGCTCCATGTCATCATCTGTTCTTTCAGAGTCAGAATGTGTTTTTTTCTAAACTTGAAATCTGAGCATATCACTTCCCTGTTTAAAACCCTTCATTGGTTGTCCTTTTGACTTTATTGTGAATGTAGGATGCAATTTGGCCCGACCTGCTAGGTCTAATCTATTTTTCTCTGAACACTCTGGTCTGCAACTCGGGACTCCATGCTTACCCAACCACCTGCTGTTCCCTTGAAGTACGTCCTCTAGATTTGCTAGATTTAGGAAATAAAAAAACAAAACAAAACAAAACCAGGATGTCCAGTTAAATATGAAATTTAGATAAACATCAATACTTAGTACAAGCATGCCCTATGCAATACTTGGGACATACTTATACTTAAAAAAAAAGGGTATCCATTGTTTATATAAAGCTCAAATTTAACTGGTCATCCTGTACTTCATCTTACTGTACCTTAGCCCCCTTCTATCCTACAGCGCATTTTTCAGAACACAGCCTAAGTGAACACATCTTCCTTCTTCTTCACCCACCCACCCTAGGCTATGTGGCTTCCCCAATGGGCTTATTTGTCCACCTGTGTTTACTGTTTTTACAGAACTTACTACACTATTTACAATTATCTGTTGACTTCTACAGCTCAAGTTTTAGATTATAAATTCCACAAGGTTAGGGCTTATATCTCATTCATCATTGTGTCCCCGAAGCTTAAAAAGGTGCTCACAGTATAACACTTGTTCAATATTTACTTATTAAATGAAGGAATAGAAATTCATTGTTTACAAAGCATTTTCTCAACTCAGCAAATCATCTATTTCCATAATATATAAATGGAAAATTGGTTTCTGTCCAAGAGTAATCCAAGGAGATCTTTTTAAAGTAGTAATCAGAGTATTATATCTACTGATTAAAATCTTCCGGTGACTTGCCACCATAACTAGAATAAACCCCAAGTCATTTCCATGGTTTACAAATCCCCATGTGGTCCAACACCTGACTACAGCATCAATCTCATTTCAAAGCACTCTTCTCTTTGCTCATTGCTCACAAAGCACTGGTAGCCTTGCTATCCGTGATGGTACCAATCAATTCTCTACCTCGGGAACTTTGCACTTGTTCTCCCTCTGCCTGGAAGGTGTACACAGGTATATGCAGGGTTCTCTGCCTCATTTCCTTCAGGATGTAGAGTCAATTCCTGAGAAAAGCCTTCCTTGATCATCCTCTCTAAAATAAGTCTGTTGTCCCCCCTCAGACCTTCACCTGACTTAACTTGTCTTCAAAGTACTCAACACTATTTGATATTTTCTTATATATTTATTTATTGGTTTGCTTATACTATTTTTCCCAGGAGGATATAAGTACTATGAGGAAAGGGACTTTGTCTTTTCTCTTGTATTCTCAGCACCTAGAACAAAGCCTGGAATGTGTAGATGCATAATAAATAACCTGTGGAAGGAAGGAAGGGAAGAAGGAAGGGAAGAGGACTTCTGGAGCCTGAAATTCTTCTTCACTGGGCAAAGTTTCCTTCCCATGTAAGACAAAGGCTTAAAACATATATGCTCCATGGAAAAGAATATATTACCTTAAATTTACTCTAATATATATATTAGTAAAATTAGAACCATTTTAGAAAGTAAAAATATTCAGAGATGGTGGAGGAGCCACTTGTCACCTAAGGACTGGGGTAGAGGATAATACAGAAGGAATAAAGGTCACAAATGGAAGAGAAGGTTGAAGGAGCAGAGACTAAATAAGAGATGGATTATCATTCCTGTAAAAGTTAGTTCACTTTCAACCTTGTCTTTTTGCCCCTGTAATAACCCCGACCTCCATCACCAACGACACTGTGACAGGTATTCTTAATTGCTTACCCAGCATCCATTACCACTTTCTCCCTTGCTAATAAAACCCATTTTTGATTTCAGCCTTGGTCTATGGATCATTACTTGGTCTAAGCCTGGTGTTCATAAACTTTTTTGTAAAGAACCAAATGATAAATATATCAGGATTGGCTGGCCATGTGGTTGCTGTCACAACTACTGGTTTCCATTGCAATAGTGTGAATGCAGCCACAGAGAATATGTAAATAAATGTGTGGCTCTGTTCCAATAAAACTCTATTTACAAAAACAGGCAATGGGCAGACTTGGCCTACGATGGATAGTTTGCCAACCCCTGATCGAAGCAATCCTGTTCCCTACATTTTTGGTCTTCCATACAACTGATCCTTTGCCCAAAATGAGACCGGTGGATCTAATGGCTGGGGTGGGGAAAAGGCAGAGGACGGGTTCAGGAAAAGCTTTTGCTCACCTGAGAAAAGAAGAGGATGACAGCCTCCTTATCTTCTGGATTACCGAAGATATGGCTAAAGCTGTAGCAGCCACTATGAGACCATAATGGAAAGAACAATAGATGAGCCAAGTCTTAGCCATGACTCCACCGAATCCTTGATTCATCAGCAACCATCTAACTGCCAGAGTTCTTGAAACATGAGAAAAGTAAACCCTTATTTATTAAATCCACCCTAGTTTGGTTTCTATTACTTTCAGACAGATACATTCCCAATGTATTCAAAATACACACATACACACGCACACAAACATGAGCTCATAAAACGGTCACTGAAGTATATTCACTGAAGTGTTAATAGTAATCACCTCACGTCCAACGGTTCAGTTCTTCATTCTTTATACTTTTCTGTTCTGCCTTAATATTGTCATAATAAAAAATCGCTACTTTTTTTTTTTCATTTTAAGAAGAGAGCAAATGTTAATTGTATCTGCTGAAACGTTCACATTAATTTAGTCCCTAAAAATCTCATGCCTACATAGAAGAAACTTTCCCAGGCAAGTTTAAAGATCTGGTGCTGAAGAAGAGGACCAGGTAGGATGTCTAGTCATTTGGACACTGACTTGACACATTAATAACAGTTCTGTCAAGAAACTCCTCACTCAGACCTCTTATGAGAAAGAGTCAGCATCCTCTTATACTTTATCCGTCATCATCAGCTTTGATAGAAGACATTTAGAGTTTGTTTTCCAGGCTAATTTTTGCATGTGATCATCTGTTATTACTTTAATTATGCCCGCTCCTCCTCCCAAAATATATGGTCAGCTACAAAGCCCTAGTATCTCATAAAATAACCTTATTTGGAATAGGATCACTGCAGATGCATTATTTAAGTTAAGATGAGGTCATCTGGAGAAAGTTGGCCCCCAATCCAATATGACCAGAGTCCTTATAAGAGGAAAGCCACATAAAGACTCAGACGCATGGTGAACCCCACATCGACGATGAAGGCAGAGACTGGAGTGATGCATCTGCCAGCCAAGGTTGTCCACAAACTGCCAGAAGATAGGAAGAGGCCAGGAAGAAGTTGCCTACAGGTTTCAGAGGAAGCATGCCCCTGCCTGCCCCCAGATTTCTGAGTTTTAGCCTCCAGAACTATGAGACAGAAGCCTTCTGTTGTTTAAAGCCACCCAGTCTATAGTACTTTGCTATGGCAGCCCTGGGAAATAAATTCAGCATCTATCTTTTTGTTCCTTTCCTCAAGGATAAAAATAATGGCCAAGCAACTCTTCATAACACTTAAACATCCAGAAACTTATTACATTTTCTAAACAAACTTGTGAAATAGGTTAAACAGTATACATAATATGGTTTTAAATGAGAAAATTAAGTACAAAGGGTCCCTGACGGCTTCATTTGTTTCTCCCATTACCCTCTTCGTTCACGTTTCTACATAACAGGATTATTAGGATGGATCTTTTATCTGTTTACAAAATTCCGTCTCATGTAAGTTCTATAAGGAAAAGACTTTATCAGTCTGTTTATTGCTGATCTTCAGTTCCTACAGCAGGGCCTGCCCCATGGTTCTCAATTTATCAAATGAATGACTGAAATGATCTGTCCAAGAAAGAAGGGGCGAAAGCAAGCTCATGCCTATTAAACACTCCGTATCGGCCTTTTTCTTTTCGTACTTCTTACATTGATCCTCCTACTGTTCAAGAAAAGAATTGGTACCCATAATTTGCATATAGAGAATCAGTGCTCCAAGAGTATGCATGGTTTGGCAATAATCTCATGGCCAAGAAATGGCAAAAGACGTCAATCTTCATCAAGAGCTGGTGCACTCTCAAAAACTGTCAGTGGGATTGCAAGAGGTTCAGCCTCATGGAAGAGAATCTGGCAATATTTGCTAAACTATTCATACATTTACTCGTTGGTGCAGCAACCTCATTTCTATAAATATATGCTAAAGATACATAAGTAAATAAAAAAGGAGGAAGGCACAGGACTCACTGCAGCACCATTTATAACAACAAAGGGGCAGATTGAATAAAACCATTATGAATATATTATGGAATACTGTGTAGCTATAAAAAGATCTCTATAAACTGCCATTGAATGATCTCTGGGATACATCAACTTAAAAAGTAAAGCAAGTAGTATGTGAAAAAGATTAAATTTTACTTAGGTAAGAAAAACTATGAATATATGTATATACACATATATGTGTATATGTATATATATATATACACACATACAAATATTTGTTCATATTTTCTTAAAGTTTGATGAATCTAAAACTAAGAAATAATAAAAGATAACTTGTAGAGGAAAGAAAATGAAGGTTGGGAGAGGGGACAAGCAACTAAAACTCTCAAATTTTTCTATTTTATTTTTTTACTCTGGAATTATGCAAATATTTCACATTTAAAAATAAAATTAAAACAAAGACCAAAAAAACCCACAACCCCCCAAATTAAAAAAAATAAATAAATTAATATACCTATATGAAATTGGTAGCATAACCACTTAGTGAAGAATAATATCGTACTTTAAGAAACAATATTTTTCACTGTAGTTTCCTAAAGGGATAAGTTCTAAGAGTAACAATAACGACAAAACTTTAAAGAACTGTAAAACCAAATTCAGCAATCTCATTATTAGTTATAACATTTGCATTGTTAGATAATAAGAAAACCAGTAATAAATTATATTAATGTTTTGAAACCAAAAATTTTAACAAAGCAACTGAGTATAAAAATCAAGGTATAAACCATGTATTGTAACATTTGAAATGGAAATTCAATGTAAACTCATGATTTTTAAATTTCTAAAAAACAACATGTCCTATCTCTGCCTACTAAGATGGCCTTGAAACAATGACAAAAGCACCCTTGAATGCCCAGATTGTGGTTTCTAAACACCCCAAAGGAAACAAAGAATTCTTTGGGAAATGGACAATGCAATGTCATAGGCATAAAATGTACAAGATAAACCTTAGATAATTTGTAGTTCCAGAAAGTAAGAATGCTATCATAAATAATGAGGCCTTGACAAAAAGACATAGGATCAAACTTGAAGGAGTTTTCATTGGCCACAAATGGGACCATTTAATCACCAAAAAGAAATGTGGTTGAAATACACAAATATATATATAACACTCCATGATTTCATAATACTAAAAAAACACAAACAAATAAACAAAAAAACCCCAAACAAACCAAAACCCCAATTTGTTGCCTAAAAACATAGCAAAACTACCATCTCAGTATTCTGAAAACTAATTTTAAAATCAGGCATTTATTCTGCTCTTCATATACAAAATTTTTTCATGGGAACTAATTATCGATAAAGCAAAATTTTTCTTTAGAGAAAAATTCCATCTAATAAATACAGAGGGAATGATAGCATTAGAAAAATCACCATTTTGTAACCACGAATGACAACAGATCTGAAAACAATCATGAACAGCTGCTGAAACCATTAAGTGAAAAAATCACAGAGAACTTAATAATAGATGGATTAGGTTCATAATTCCTGCATCTACTTGTATTAGTTTTCTAGAGGCATACCTCGCTTTACTGCATTTGGCTTTGTTGTGCTGCACAGTTGTATTTTTTACAAACCGAAGGCAAGACCCTCCACCAGCAAAAAAGAATAAGACCTGTTTTACTGTGGTCGCCTGGTACTGAACCTGCAATATCTCCAAGGTACACCTGTATTGCTGTCATAACAAATACCACAAATTTAGCAGCTTAAAACAACACAAATTCATCATCTCACCATTCTGGAGGTGAAAAGTCCAGGTTGGCATGACTGGTTTCTCTGGTGCAGATTTAGAAGGCCACAACCAAGATGTCAGCCAGCCTAGGCTGCACTTGGGAGGTTCTGGGAAGAATACGATTCCAAGCTCCTTCAGGTTGTCAGCCAAATAAAGTTCCTTGGAGTGGAAGGACTGAGATTTAGTTTCCTTGCTCGCTGTCAGCTGGGTACTGCCCTTAGCTCCTAGAGGCCTCGCTTAGAACCTCCTCATCTCATAGCTAAGAACAGCACATCAAACCTTTCTCGTGCTTACAATCTCTCGGACTTCCCTCCTCCCTCTTCTGCTTCTTCCTGCCTGGCAAGGTTCTCTGCCTTTAAGGTCTCATGTGACTCTACTGAACCCACCTGGACAATCCTGAAGGTTGGTAATCTTAATTACATCTACAAAGACCCTTTAGCCAATTAGCATAACAAATTTACAGGCTCTAGAATTAGGGTGGGGACATCTTTGGAGAGTGGGGGAATTATTTGGCCTACCACACCACTTGAGGTCAATTTTAACCTCATAAAGCAGTCATATATATCCCCTGATGCTATGAAAGAATTTCTATCTAAAATGGAATCAGAGGATGGGAAATGGATAATCAAACGCATGTGTCCTCAGGAAAACAAAACTTATCCCTTAACCAATGAAAGTCAATGAACTTGCTGCTTGGATTCTATCTAAACTGCCCCCTCTTTGCACCCCTTGCCCATAGAAACAGCTCGCCCCAAATCCTCGATGACTTTCCTGTAGCTTGCCACAGTTTGTCTTGAATAGTAGTAATTCCTCTGCTATCCCCAAAGAAATTCAATTTCTGATCATTCAAGCTGTCCTCAGTTTACTTCTTTGATTTAGGTTGACAAGCAATGATACAGGTAGGACATGAAGCCACCTATGATTATTCTGACTCTGTCCCTATCAAAAAAGAATATAATCAAGCCTCCAGATGTAGCTAACAGTTTTAAAGTAAATTAGGAGAATAAAGAGGCATTTTTCAAATGCCTCACAGTGCAATCTAGTATATGGGAAATTCTGTAGGGCAAATGACTCAGGATTCTCAACAAAAATGGCAGAGAAAAATAAAAAGATAGCCAAAATTTGGAACACTGACGACAGCAAATACCAGTGAGGATGTGGAACAATAGGACTCATCATCCACTGGTGGTGGGGGTGCAAAATAGAACAGCCACTTTGGAAGACAATTTAATGATTTTCCTACAAAAGAGATATACTCTTACATGTGGTCAGCAATCACGCACCTTGGTATTTACCTAAGGGAGATGAAAACATATGTCCACATAAAAACCTGCACATGCATATTTATACCAGCTTTATTCATAAATGTGAAAACATGAAAGCAACCAAGATACTCATCAGCAGGTGATGGATAAGTAAATGCTGGTACAGCCACACCATAGAATACTATTCAGTACTAAAAAGATGTGAGCTATCAAGGCATGAAGAGACACGAAAGAAACTTAAATGCATATTACTAAGAGAAAGAAGCCAATCTGAAAAGGCTATATGCCACGTGATTCCAACCATATGGCATTCTGGAAAAGGCGAAACTATGGGGACATTAAAAAGGCTGGTGGTTGCCAGAAGTTGGAATAGCGGGGAGGGATGAATAGGCAGAACAAAGAGGGTTTTTAGGGCAGTGAAAATACCTGTATAATACTATAGTAATAAATACATGTCATTCATTATATGTTTGTCCGAACCACAGAAGGTACAATACCAAGAATGAACCCTGAGGTAAACTACGGACTCTGGGTGAGTATGATGTGTCACAGTAGGTTCACCGATTGTAACAAATGTACCCTATGCTGGTGATGATGATAATGAGGGAGGCTGTGCAGGTGCAGGGCAGGGCAGGTGTAGGAGAAATCTCTATCTTCCTCTTGCTTTTGCTGTAAACATATAGCTGCTCTAAAAAAATGCAGTCTCATAATAAAAAGATGAAATAAAATCAAATAATTATGAATAAAAAAATGAAAGAATAAGAGGAAGCAGGTGATTATAGATTAAAGAAATTTACGAGATAAATTAACCAAATGCAATGAATCGGGTCCCTCTTTTGATCTTGATTTGATCAAACCAACTGTAAAATATATATTTTTAAAAAACAAGAAAACTTGAACACACATTGGTTATAGATGGTAATAAATAATTATCATTAATTTTGTTAGGTTAATATTTTGGGGTTGTATGTGTGAATTGTGGGTTTATTTTTTTAAGTTCTTGTTTGGTGGAAATACATACTAATGTATTGGTGAATAAAATTATATGATTTCTAGGATTTGTTTGGATATTCCAGAAAGAGAGAAAAAAAAGAATAAGAAAGACATAAGAAAAACAAGATTGGAAAATCTTAATAGCTGTTAAATCTGAGTGGTAGAGACAGAGTTCACTTTATTATTCACATTAACTTTGTATATGTTTATCAAAATATTAAATAAAATATCTGCTGTCTTGTATCACCTCCCAAAGTCACATATATAACTAGAGATCTACAGCAGAAAACCCACATCCAAACCTTTGGTCCTACCTAACTAAAATATCTCAAATAAAATCATTTCTCACCACAGCCACATGCATCCTAAATTGCTGTAACAGTTGTCTGCTGATCTCCTGTTTCTACCTTTACTCTTCGCTGTTCGTTTTCCACGTAGCTGCTGGAGTGATCGTTCTAGCACATAAACCGCATCGTGTCATTACTCTGGTCAGGCTCTCGATGGCTTTCCATCACCCGTCGACAAAATTAAAAGTTTTACCGAGACCTATAAATCCCCGTG
>NW_006441953.1:20782751-20786502 GCF_000325575.1 Pteropus alecto | reverse complement strand
AGCTTAATCCTTTCCAACCACCTTGGCCTCCTCGTTGGTTCCTCAGATAAGTCAAGTACATTCCTTCCTCGGGACCACTGCACACACTATTCTCTCTTAAAGCATTCTTCCCCCAAAATTCACGTCTTGTTCTTTCACTTCCTTCAAGACTTATTTCAAATACTAACCCCTCAGAGAGTTCCTCTTTGACCACATTCTCAAACGAGCCTTCAATACCCCTCTAAATCTCCTTATCCTATTTGATTTTTTTTTTTATCACAGTAATAACATTTGGGTGATATTATCTTTATTATCTCTTTCACATGATTATTCAAGCTGAAGGCAAGAACAACAGTTGGTTCAAAACTCTATCCCTGGCACCTAGGACAGAGCCTGATGCTCAAATATTTAGTTTTTGAATGAATATCAACTGAATGAGAATTAGAATGATGTCTCTTTATCCCCAGCCATAGTACCAGGTCATTTTCTCTTCTTCAATTCTTTATTTAGTCTTTCCATTAATCAATGTGAAAAACACCTAGCAAATTCTAGGTGCAAAAAAAAAAAAAAAAATGGCTACAATATTTAGACATACGATGTTCTAAGTGAACTTAGTATCTTTTTAGAGGTACAGACCCAGAGAAAACAACTCATCACGTGGGAAATTCTCTAATGATGGCTTTCTCATAGATGTTTTAGAATTCTTCAGGGAGAGCAGGAAGCTGCCGAAATGCAAGATTTCCTTCTTGATTGGGAAGCCAAGCGCCCTAGGTACATGTAGATTAGGTGGAGTAGTCTAGTAAGATGCAATTGTAAGTTTTAATCATTTGAAGAAGGAAATACTGCTTTCTCCCCTTGTTTTGTAACCTTCGGCAAAGTTTCAGCTTACCTTAAATGCTCAAGCTGCTCATGGCTCAGTCGTCACCCACATGTCCCTGAGCTTTGTATTCTTGCTTTGTATTTTCCCTTTGTATAAACCTGTTTATTTTTATCCACAGGCTTGTTATCCAGCTTTTACCTTTTAGCAGAGACGTTTTAAGGTAAACCTGAAATTAAGTTGTACATTGGCAGAGAATTTGGCAGACACAAGATATAAATAACTGTATCCTAGATTTTTTTAATGCTCTCGTTTTTACTTCTCTGCAGGCTCAAGAATGTGAGCATATAAATTCTAATGGTGATACATATATTTTTATTAATTGATTGTGTCACATGACTTGCTATCAGTGAATGGCAAGAAATAAGTCATACGTCAAAGATGTGTTGTGAGAGAAACAGCAGATTTTCAGAAATACTGGTATGGAGTAGCGTCGCCCCAGGCCTGTGAAGTTTACAGAGGACATTCTTTCTAATCTGTTATTTTCTTTGTCCCTGACAACAACTTTCCAAGGAAAATTATTACTCTCGTTTTACAGACAAAGAGACTGGAGTTTAGAGAGAAATTATTTACTTAATGTTGGAGGTCATACAGAGGACATGGCTGCTAGGTGACCCTTGAGCTGGACCCTGGCAATCGGGGTCTCTTCTCCACCTCACTGTCCTTTGAATGTATGTTCCACCCACCATTCCTACACAAGAAGCCATTTCAAGGATATAACCTTGAGGGAGTAATGTGTTGTTGAGATTATTTGGACTGAATATGTGACTGAGGCCTGGGGCGCTAAGGCCTTTATAAAAACTCTTAAGAATATGGCAGGTGGGTACAGCCACCCAAGACAAGCCTCGGAGGTAAGTTCCCTTGCTTATTAAACCTGCCACTTACCAGTCTTGGTGGTTTGCCTCTTTCTTTGGTCTCTCCTTGCCTTCCATATACTGAGGCCAGGGAACTCCCAAGGTTTCAAACCAGCCTTAAGCTTAGAAAGGTTTTAAGTGGCATATTATTAAGGAAAAATGTCTTTTTCTGCTCAGTGTCTCTTCTTTTTATGCCATTCCACTCATTTCCAATGGGATTTACCCTACTCTCCCTTGTACCCAATTCTAAGGGCCAAAGGAACATGATGTTGGCCAAGCGGATGAGAGCCCTCCATTCTCCTTGTCCACAGTGATCAGTTCGGGGACCCGAACTTGGTGGGTCTTATGGAAATACGTCCTCTTTCTCTGTAATCACAAGCTTTAGGGAAAACTAGGCCAAAGTCATGTCTAGCAAATTTCCTGGGTCGAATTTGGACAACATCTTCAGTATGAGAAGAAAGCTGACCCACAGAAGGAGAGAGACTGAAGTCAATAAATTTCACCTATTTGCTAAAGCAAACTTGAGCTGAACTTGTGGCCAAGGAATCCGGCCAGAGCAGACTTAGACCAGATGCAAACTCAGGTCCTCCAATAGCCAGCTCTCTCTTTGCACCACGTCCAAGCAGAGCTAGCCTATTAAAACCACAAGAGTCCATGTCACAAGCTTTTTGTCACACACAAGTTTTACCTCTCATACTTCAGTATCACAAATAGCTGGGTTGAAGGCTTCCTCCAGCACTTACTAACTCTATGATCTGGGGTAATTTACTCACCCCCAAACTGAAAAATGTCATAACTCTACCAGGAATACAACAAGAACTTTCTTGGAAAGTTGTTACTCTGTAAACAAACATCTAACTGGCACATAGTAACTGCCCAGGAAATTGTAGCTTCCATTATTATTTTTCATCACTGAATAAGAGAACTTTGAATGAGATAAGGCAGAGAAACATGAACCTTTTAGTAGAATGCACAGCTAACCTTTAGCTGTATATATTGTGCGGATTCCTGAGAAATGGGATGGAGGGAGAGAGGATAAGGCCAGGAACTCTGGTTTTTATTGAAAAGTTGATTCAATGCTTCTGATGCTAAAAATTTCTTGTGCTGAAGGAAAGTGATTTCATGAGGGATAAAGGGGGAAAAATAGTATTTGCTGAGTGTCAGCCAGGTGCCGAGGTCATCCAAGGCACTATCCTAAACAACGTATCACTTAATCCCTACTGATACTCTGTAAGGACATAGGCATTTTTACATTCATTTTATGGATGAGGAAACTAAATTTCTTAAAATAACATGTATAAATACACTGGTAGTGAGTGGGGCTAGAATTTAAAAGCAGTCATATCCATCCTTAGATCAGTGCTCTCCTTTTACTCTGTGCATCTCTTATAAAAGACCAGTACAGCCACCCCTGTGTGTTTGAAAAATATCTAAGTTCCCCAAGAGATATGGAGGCACAGATAAGCATGCCCCTCCCAGATCATAAACTCCCACAGGTAAGGCTAGGGTCTCAACTCCCAGTGAAAGGGATCCAACATCTTAAATCACTGATTCCAGAGAAATGATATGCCACTTGTATCCCTAATTCCATACACCCATCATCTCTCCTTTGATTCTTTCCTCATTGTGAACCCCCATCAAAATGCATCATTGTCTACTAGAGCCAGAATAGTTACCATCAAAAGTCTTGATTGCATTGCCAAACTTTTCGTTTATTAGCTGTGCGATCGAGAACTTTCTCCCCCTCTCTATCTACGAAATAGGAATAATACCTGCATAAAAACATTAATTGAGATAGTGTTTATTAAAAAGTCCCACGAGAGAAATAACCATACTACAATACGAAAATCAATGGCATCCATGTTTACTTGTTTGCTCCATTGCCTTAGCTGTCACCTGCTCCCCTCATCATTCCCATATAAATTCCTAGGGAAGCAAACTGTATCTCCTCTATCAGTTCCAATGCCTGGCCCATGCTCTAGGCACGACCGGAAGCTATTGATTTATGAACCTTTCACTAAACCCTAGAACACCACTCTTT
>NW_006441953.1:20769367-20782439 GCF_000325575.1 Pteropus alecto | reverse complement strand
TCTTTCCAGTTCCTTGGTCTCCAACTTCACCCTCTTGAGATGGGGGTAGCAGTTATGAATGAAGCTTTGTAACAGTCTAAAAATAACCTCACAGCATCCACAAGGAGAAGCTTCATCAGTTACCACATTTTCTGCCATCTTTCTACTGTGAAGAAATGACCATTATCGTAAAGCTGTGTCAGTGAAACGCTGTCGATGTGACAAAGTGCACAGTATTTTTAGCACATGTCCTGTTCCAACTGCAAAATACCCTCAAATGTTCATGTAATTTGTAGCTGTCTTTGAAAAGACCGAATGAAGTAGCATTTGATGTTATTACTCTTACTACGGTTCCACTTCGAAGATTCAATTTCTTCGTCATGCATGATTGTCTTGGCCTTAATTAGCTGTCCTCAAATGCTGTAAAATAACTTCTGCTTTCTCTGTTTATTAAATTCTCCAGGGTGTTTTTTGGGGGGAGGTATCTCCCCAAAATAAAAATAAAAGCAAAACCAAAAACACGTTAGACGGTCAAATAAGTTTTGGAAATGCTGCTTGGAGAGCCGTAATGTTCACTGCACATTTAAAATTCATAACAGACCTGCTCTAAAGGAATCTTTTAACTTAATTTAACATAAGTCTTCCCTTTGTGGACTTTGTTTAGCCCTTTGCCCATTTGCCTTGAGAACATTCACCAGTGGTGCCTGAGGCTGAGTGTTTACCCCGTGATAACTCACAGATTACAGTCCTAACCTCACCTCCAAAGTTTGCCAAGAAATATCTCACTTTTATTATTATTTTTGCATCGCTCTAGGATATCGATAGTTTTTGGAAACAAATTACATCACTCTATTTATAACATTCTGTTTTTAGTAGTTCAGTCGCTGAAAATGTCAAATCCTAGAAAATGTAGCATTCCTACACGTGATGTGGAGTGAACGCTGGAAGCGAGCTGCACTTCTTTTCCTAAATGGCAAAAGGATTCAATAATCTTAGATAACAACATAAAGAATTACTGTTAATTTTATTAGGCATAACACTGTCTGTAGTGGGGACTGTGATGATCAACCTTGATTCCCTTTTGGAAATTAAAGATTATTCCCTATGCGTTTGGAAGTACTGCTAGCTAAGAGCCACATGCTATACGCCTTCTCCAGAGTTTGCCCTGTGATTGCCATTGGCTAAAGAAAGACACCTATTCCAAGGTTACACCCACTTCCTAGGGGAGCCTGCTCAGTATGGGAGTATTCCCGGAATACGAAGGCCCAAACTTCTCACCCAGATTCTGGACAACTAAGAAGTGCTCAACTTTGTACATTTGCACGGGGGCCAGCTGAGTCCTTTTGAGAGACTGCCTAGCAGCCCAATTTACTGCCTTTCCTTCCAGCCTATGAATGTTAATACTGCAACTTCCTAATAAGCTTTCTGCCAGCTACTGCTCATCTCAGTTTGCTTTCCAGGGAACCTAGCCTGCAACAGTGTCATGGGGGTTGTGTGGGGCGGGGGGGGGGTGTACATTTGCACGGGGGCCAGCTGAGTCCTTTTGAGAGACTGCCTAGCAGCCCAATTTACTGCCTTTCCTTCCAGCCTATGAATGTTAATACTGCAACTTCCTAATAAGCTTTCTGCCAGCTACTGCTCATCTCAGTTTGCTTTCCAGGGAACCTAGCCTGCAACAGTGTCATGGGGGTTGTGTGGGGCGGGGGGGTGGGGAGGGTTTACCTATTGGAGATAAACCTGAGTAATTTAGGGATGAGATAATATGATGGCTTACAATTGCAAAGAAAAAACAAGGGGGCAAAGGGATGAAAAACGATGGCAAAATGTTGGTAGAGACTGGGCAATGAGTACATGAGGTTCACTGTAAGTTATTCTGTGTGTGTGTTTAAAATTCTTCATTATAAAGTGTATTGAAAATATTATTTCTCCAGCTCCCAGAGAATTCTCTTTTCAAGTACTTCTCTTATCATCTCAGGACAAATCTGATACTCCTTTGGGTCTTTGCTAGGGCCTAAATAAGCCAGGGAAATTTTCCAGTCCTTCTGATGGCACAGAATCATTCCACTGGCTCTGGATCTGAGTTTTCAGATGGGCCTCATTAACGTTCATGAAAATGTCGCAGATGCTAATGAACAGCCAACCCTCTTTAGCTCCACAGAAAACCAGCCGAGGTAGCTGCAGAGGCTTGGAAATCAATTGTTGCTTGATGGTAGACCCACCCTTTGAGGTAGCCTAGATGTGCAGAGCTGGCTGGACCGTGAAAATTCCCCAAGACATTGGAGAGGAAGCAGAATGATGTAGAAAGCCTCAGGAAAAGAAACTAAGATAGCGGAGCCAATTAACTATCTGAGGGGCCTCTTGGACGGTTGGAGCCGGAGAGCTGTAATTACTTCTCATCTGGAACATTAGCCTTCCTTGAATCCTAAGAAATGATCTGGGGGCAGCTCCAGGGCACTTTGCAAATAAGGAAGAGAACAAGATTCTTCTCCTGTCAGACTTGAATGGCCCCAGATGGATGTTAGCAACTCATAAACGGAAGAATAATACTATTAATAATGGCAGGCAAACAGATCTGCTGTTGGGGGCTTTTTTCCCCTTAATTAAGACTGCCTTTCTGGGAGTTGCCTGAAGTGTGCAGCTCACGCTCATCCAGCCATCTGCTCTACCTTCCGTTTCCCCTCCCCCGTTTCCTCTCTGAGTTCAGCGTCCTGACTTTGGGAGACCTGCTTTGAACTGAATTTGCATCTCCCACTGAACCAATTTTAAGATTTCTTTTATGAACCATTCCCACTTTCTGTGACTGATTTTGCCTCCTCTGAAGACTCAGAGGGCCTATATCTCCCCCAGGGTTTCTGTTTGACGTAGGTAGACACTCTTCACCATAGAAGCCATCTGGCACAGCAGCGTTTGATAAAATTTTTATCTCTATTCTTCAGGGTTAGGAGGAAACAGATTTCTCTAGAACCCTCTTTGCTCTTCTTTTGCACAGACAAATCCCTCAATCAAGAGGACCTTTGGGTGAAGAGCTTGTTGACAGAACTTCCAAACTGATAGGGAGTTTTTATAAAAAAATTGAGCCAAAGATATGATACACTTGGAAGCAAGATCTCAACAGACTGAGATAAATGCTTTGGAGAGTAACAGTTGCAGTTTCTTTTATGAATTTGAGATTAAGGTGGGAACTTAAGGAAGATTGTCAGGTATTAGAAGGAGGAGGCCATTCAAAGTTGTGTTGACCCAGATGCATCAGAAACAAAGCACAGAACTTGCTTACAGCAAAGACAAGCCTTTTACTAAAAAAGTTGTATGCCTGGGAGGTGACCACCCACCACGACCTGCCCAGCTAGGAGTTTATGATCAGATCACCCTGTGAGGTTACCTTCCATAGAACTGCTTTTTTCATCGACAAGCTGTGCGGGCTCTTTCTTGTCTAAATTGCTTTCCTGAATTATCGAAACTTCTGTGATCCAGCTCCTTCCTACTTTTCAAACCTTCACTCTCCTCACCTTCCAGACAGGCGACATCCTGGCTTCATGTCCTAAGAATGCCAAACCCCACTGCCTTCCTTCTCTGCACTTTGCAATTATGTTCCCTGAAAACGACAAAGTTTAATTGAGTAAATGTGAAGATCTCATTGGCTTTGTTAAACGATTCATGGATCAATCAGCATCCCATCTAGCAACTAGAAAGGTACTCGGAGGGGCTGTACAAAATGGAAGGTTTTTATAGGAAGAAGGGTGGGACAAGGGAGCAATCAACAGAAGAAAAGAAAGGATCAATTTTAGATGGTACAGCACCTTTTGGAGGGCAAAGAATGGCAAGAGGTTTTATTCTGCAGATTGACTCCTGGGTGGGGGCAGGAGAGTTGGAGTGGGCCCAAGTAACAGATTACCTCATTGACATTGACCAGAAAATTCCAGGCTGGTTGATCAAGATTATGTTTCTGGGAGAGGTCGAAAGAGCAATTAGGTCAGATATTAAATCTTGGTTTGACATCATGGGCTTTAGCATAAGTGACACCATTTTTCTCTTTAACAGTTCCCTTTCTCTGAAATGCTCTTTTCCTGGCTACTATGGTAGGGTTGGTTCCTTGTCATTCACATCCCGGCCCCAAGGTCACCTCCTCAGAGAAACCTTCTGTGACTACTAAATCCTAAGAGGCTACTTCGTCACTTTCTATCACATCACCCCATTTTAATCGTCTGCGCGGCACTGATATTTTCATTTATTTCCTGTCTCCCACATCCTCCATCAGTATGGCAGCTCCACAGGACAACAGACTTTAATCGGCTTGCTCACTGCTTGCCCACAGTGCCTGGAATGGTGCCTGGCATATGGTGGGTGTTTAATAAATATTCGTTGAATTATTTATTAAGTAATTCTGATTTTCACTGTATCGTCCTAACAACCCTAAAGGTACACATTATTGTTCTGTCTTAACAAAGGAGTGATGGGAGGCTTAGAAATTAAATCGCATGTACGAGGTCACTGGGTTGTAGGAAGGAACAAGGTTCAGGATCCTAGTTGAAGGCCGACCCTGCCCTCTCCAGCTGACATCCAGCGAGATGTGAGAATGGGGTCTGGTGTGTCTCTAACATTTGTGGATGTAATTTTACTCTGTACCTGGAATGCATAACCTAGATCTTAGAAGTCATTTTATTTTGTGTCACTCACATAGGGGACAAGCCCACCCACAAAGGGACAGTGACTGGCCAAAGGCAAACACACAGTGGCCAAAAGTGAACTTCAACACTGAGCTCCTCTGACTCCACCTTGCTTGCCACAAGCCACCGTAAGGCTTGTGAGGACTGTGTCCTGCCCAGAGGTGCTAGAAAGAGAGTCAAACAGAGGCTGACCTCCAGCCCCACTCGGGTCTCCACACCCGCACCCACATGCGCCTGCATGGACCTGACCCGAGGGGGCGCTGTTTTCCATTTTGTACATTATTAAACTGTCTGCGGACTCTTTGCTGACTGAATTGAGATTATCCGAAAGTCTTGAAAAGTTATTCATCACAGAGGGATGAGTTGTTAGCCCTCGAATAGTTGCTGACTCATCGCTTCTCTTCCTGATTAATTGATGAATCTAAACGTGAACTACTGTAGCTAAACACCAATCTGGGAGTTAACAGAGATGAAATACTTATACAGAAGGTGCTTAGGCTTCTGCTTTTTCTGTGTCCAGCATTTTTCTCTCTTTTTTTCTCTCTCCCTTAGAACACTCTTACCGCCAAAGAAAATCACTTGGGAATTCTCAATATCTGATCCACAAGAGCAAAAAGAAAGGCATAAGCTGAGAATCTCTTAACTCTAAGGATGCTAAAAAAAAAAAAAAAATGTCTAGAAGGAACGGGACCAACATGTTTACAATGTTTATCTTTGGGTGGTAGGGCTAGGAGTGAATTGTTTGCCCTTCTGCTTATTTCTATAGTGATTTCCAATAGGAAGCCTAAATTGCTTTTACAGTGGAGGAGAAAACATTGTATCTTCGAAATGGGAGTGAAACAGGAAGATAAAGCTGTAGGTAATAGCCAGGGGCCAGGTTTTGGAGCCACATGCAGAGTTGGCTTCAGCAAACGGAGCAGGAAGAGGTACTAGAATTTAAAGCTTTTGCCATTCAAAGCAGGAATTAGTCTGTGGGTCCTTTCCTTGTGACAGCAGGAAGACAGCAGGATCTGGATCTGGGAAGAAAAAAAAAAAAACCAGACCCAAAAGAGAGAATTCTTTTTATAAGTACCTTTGATTTGGATCGCAGGCACATCGCTCTGCTTCAAAGGAAGTGAGGCTGGGCTCAGGCTCAATGCCTTCCGGCAGGTGGCCAGGACCAGCAGGCCCCTCGCAGGCCACTGGGTTCCGTTTGTTTCCTTTGTGCTGACTTTGCCTGTCCCCTGTCAAATAGCTAGCAGGGGAAAGAGCCCCAGGAAGGGTTCACAGATAAAACCCCAAGAAAACAGTGTGTAAAAGTGAAATAATAAAGCCGAGAAAAAGCTAAGCAAGAGAAGAGAAAAAATGTTCTCTTCTACTCTTAAAGAAGTGGGACACGCAATAGTTGAACGAAAGGCAAAGCAACCCTCTTGCTTTTCTATTTGTAAATATTTTCTTGCCCTATTCCCTGCTCCCACCATCCTCCATGAAAGTCTGAAAGCAAAACCCTTTTCGCTGAGATGCGCCGGAGACCCACTCTAACTTCTCCTGAGCCTCAAGGTGGCTGGAGGTAGGGGAAAGAGGACATTAGCCAGCTTGGATGTCACGTCCCCTGCATTCCAGGCTCAGACCAGGGCCTTTCTTGGGGTGTCTAACAACAGAGAAAGCGCCTAGGTTCATTTACAAAGCATGCTAAGAGTCCTGGGAGAAGGAAGCCCAAGGTGAGAATTCTCAATAAAATCACAAGCCCGCAGACAGAATTGAAGAGCCAAAAGAAAGAAAACGGGAAAATCAGGACCTTTCCTTGGAACAGGATTCAGTGACACAGGGCTGCCTCTACTTGGGTGGTGGCGTTGTCAAGTGTGGTTTGGCTTTGCTGGGGTTAAAAATTTTGGTCCAGGGACTGAAGCAGAGTCGGCTGCTTTGGCAGGGTGGTCAAGAGAGCTTTCCAGACCTCAGCAAGAGGACCCTGCAGGAGGTTGAGACGGCCAGGCCCAATGACAATGGAAGAGTCCCTAAGACTCATTTACTCATTTCCTTTGACAAATGGTGTGCGTGGCCTTGGAACACTGGGCCAAGCCCTGGGAATACAATGGCAGTCGAAAGCATACGTGTGCTCTCCCTCTCACTCCCCATGGAACTTATTCATTAATTAGGAAGGCAGACATTAATCATACACGAATCATATCCAAATAAGTAAAAAATAAAACTACAGTAAGTGACATAAAGTACTGGGGCTTTAGAAAGCCAATACTTTATAACCAGGTCCTCACTGCCTGAGTTCTGAATCGCTGAAATCCAGACGATTCAGGCAGATGGAGACTGATAAAAAGCTGGCCTGCAGTATGGGGTTAGGTATGCAGCAACAGTGGGTTGACTTTCCTGAGGTTTCAGGTATAGAAAAGACACACTTACCCAGCATCATTGCATTGAACAGATGAGGAAAGGAAACAGAGCCCCCAAAAGGCTGGCACCGATGACTATCAGATACCAACCAGACAATGCACCCCGCGGCCTCAGGGCGTCAGTGCAAGGCTGGAGGCCAGGACTTTCTAGGGGAAATGCCTCCTCTTGGGTTGCAGGACTGGGAATAGTATCCCTTCCCTACATGCCCTGTGCTTTTGTTCTCTTAACTAATTGGGCTTGGGAAGCTTGGCTAGTAAATCTACAGTCAGCCAGGGCCGTGGGCTGTTTGCCTCAGGAGGGGTCAGCAATCTGTTTGTGCCATCCAGCTCTGACCCTCAGAAGTCCAGAACCCAACACAAAGCTCTGCTTCACTGAGTATTGTCCTGGTACCTTTAGAGCACATTAGACTTTGCCACCAGAAGATCCTAATATGGATCTGAAGAATGCGCTGATAAAACAAACTCACAGGCCTCTCTGTACCCATCTTCTATTCTCTTTTTCATTCCAAATTGTATCATCTATTAACAAAATCTAAAGCCCCTGTGGGTGAAGCCACTGGCTGAGGGTTAGAAGTACAAGACCTTGGCCACAGCCTATGTAGTGAACAGACAGATCCCAACTCAGACCACATGTTGGAGAGTGACCGCTAAGAGCATGTGGATAAGGCTCATTATCCACATGGATTGTTACTAACCCAAGAATAATGGTTTCCTTCCTTCTCCCTCAATGCAGTTCTAAATAACAGCCTCTCCTAGTCCCCACTTGGATGATTTAAACTAGAATATGTCATACCAGAAATCTCTGCAGTTTACATGCTGCTTAGTTGTATTTTGAACTCCTGACATATAGACTTGGCAGAAAAACCGTGTAAATGCTGAAAATAACACTTCTGTCCACAAGAGTCTTAGAACTTGAAAAGGTTCTCTTTTTCTCATAATTAGTTTTTTTAAGAGCTGTGTCTGCTCTTGAGGCCCACACATCTAATAGTACTAAATCCACTGCACACTGCACTGTGTGAATCACCATACAGTAGTGTTAACTACAGTGTGCACTAATACACAGAATAATAGTGTAAACTCAGCGTGTACTCTAACAACTACACAGTATAATCGTGTACACAGTTACAAAGTGACATAATGTGAACTGTCCCACCATGTAGCAGCAGGAACTGTCACTCATAATGTGGTACAAACTAACCCACAAAGCAGCAGGAGGAGCAACCACATGCGGTCCTACTGTGTTGGTCATATGATCTTTGAAACTTGTCCATAAAATTATTTCAAAATAAAAGATATGCTCAGGAAAGCTTTCAGTAAGTTACATTGTCTTCATAGTTTCAAACATCCTCCTCTTCTAGAAGCCTATTACAATACCATAACCTACATTCCAAAATAATTATTGTAGTTTAACTTAAAATTTGATTTTGAGCTTCCTTATTGAAAAGCAAGAAGCAATCATTACAGAATTCTTAGGATTAGAAAGAAGGAAACGTATTAGATCCTTAGCACAGGGAAAACTTTTCCCAGAAAAACTGTCTCAAAGTGCTGTGGAGGGCGGTGTCCTCAGAAGCAAACGCAATGATAAATTTCAAAAATTTCTTGAGGTAACCAACCTTACATGGAAGCTGATGGTAAGGCTCCACAATAATTCGGAGAAAGCAATTCTCGAAAGGCTAAACAAGCTAATGTTAGGTATTTAGCATATGGGTGATCCAACCAGATACGGACAGAATGTAGATTACATGGGAGGGTAAATGGAATGTGTGTCCCATACTCGGTTTCCCACAAGTGCGTCTTTCTTCAGGAAGCTTCCTGTTTGGAGCTGGGAAGCAGAGAGCTCAAGTTGACTTAGGCCAGGAATACAGAGATTCCGTGTAGCTGCTTGAAGACATCTCATTGGAGATAATAAATAGTTATTAAGTGAAGAGATAGGGTTACAGGATTGTGCACAAGAATTAGAAATCTTTTGAACACATCAGTTATGGGAGAAAATGGTTTCATGCTAAGTAATTGATAAGACAATGGACAAGTCACTTAACTTCTTTCAATGGGGGATAATTATACTTGCAGGGTTGTTGTGAGCACCTAGAACTATACCTGGCCAACAATGGTAACTGATGATAACAATACTAACAGTAAATAATAATAATAATAATAATAATAATAATAATAATAATAATGGCTTTCATTTAGAGTTCTTACGTGACATTCATATGCACATACGAAGCCCTTTAGAGCTATCATCTTTAATCTTCATCACCACCCAGTATTGTCAATACTATCTCATTTCATCAGAAGAAGAAACAGATTCGAAGTTCAAATAACTGAGCCAGGAGACTTGACCCTTGAACGACATGGCTTTGAGCTGCATGGGTCCAGTTCCGTGTGGATTTTCTTCAATAAATACAGCTACTCCTTTGTATTCCTGGGTTTCCTATCATAGATCCAATGTATGTGGATCAAAACAAGGTTTCCACATTCCCAGTCACAGATTCCCAACAGGAGAATGAAATACACTGTTTTCGATCTGCAGTTGGTTAAATCTGCAGATGCGAAGGGCCGACTATAGTTAAGTTTTGAGAGAGTTAAAAGTTATCTACATATTTTCGGCTGCACAGTGTCGTGCCCTAACCCTGCATTGTTCAAGTGTCAACTGCACTTGTCAGAACCAAGTCTCAATTCAAATCCCAACTGCAATACCTCCTAGCTATGTGACCTTGGGCAAGTTACTTAAATTTCATGTTCCTCAGTTTCTGTATCTGAGAAATGGTAGAAAAACAATACTTCCTCCGTGGGGTTGTAGAATTATATGAAATAAGAGATGTAACATGTTTAGCACAGTGCTTAGCACACAGTAAAGTCCTCAATGAGTGATGGGTTTTTAGATGAGAAGTTAAGGCCGACACTTTGAAAAAACAGAGGCAAGCACCTAAACAGAGCTTTCTCTTGGATCAGAGGCAACCTGTATTTTGACTGGGAGGCAAATTGCAATAAAAATAGACCTTCCCTTGGGAAGCAGCAATGTTATCTGATGCAGTATATAAAATTAAGCAGCATTTAATACAGTCTCCAAATTTTTATGAATCATCACCAATGTACCTTTTTTTCAGCCTATAGCATATAGTTCAAAATAATCATTCAGAATTAAGATAGATTTTGTGTGAACAGTTATTAAAGCTGGATCGTGCATACACAGTGGTTCATTAGACTATTTTCTCTACCTGTGTTTATGTTTGAAAACTGCATAATTAAGAGTTCTAAAAAAGAAATTAATTGCATCGGCATATGTTATGGGATTTTGTTGGTGTTTGAGTTAAAAAGGATTTAGCGTATTCCAGGAAGCAAACAGAGGCCTGAAAATGCTTGCTTCTAGGGGCTTTCCCTCTGTGCTGCACTTGGAGAAGTGGGGGTGAGCCTCGGCTTGCCTGGGTGAAAGACCATATGAAAGAGAATGAGGGTACCTCAGCTGATAGCTTGTTTAATGCCTTAAGCTATATCAAGGGGGAAAAAGAGATTACCAGTCAATCAAACATACCAAATCTTTGCTGTGAAAAAAAAAAAAAAAGGAAAGTATTCAGGATATTCCAGGAAGAAAACTATTCCAATTTTTAATCCTGTTTTACAGAAATTAGAGACTTGGCTCTAAATTTAGCAAGATGTGACCTGCTTCACACAGACTTATCGTTAACAATGAGAAAGAATTTTTTAAATTCCCCATTCCTGTCCATTTCTATTATTAATAAGGAAAGTGTTTCCTTAATCTTTTACCCCAAGAGCAGTTTCATTATGGTTTCAAAGTTAGTGTAGAGAATTTTGCTTGAAGTGTTACGATTTGTTAAGAAAATTTGATTTAAAACATGGAAATGTTTATGAACTATTCATTTTTAAAAGACAATTCAAAGGAACAGTATACTCATATCATCAATTTGTCTTAAAAATTGTAACTGTTTTTCTAAAGAGAGGTCGAATAGCAGGTGGCCAGGAAGTAGTCTTTAAATAGAAAATCTTTTGACCTTCAGTCACTGGCCCTTCAATTTTCCTCTAGAGAAGGAAAGAGTTAATTTATATTATTTTCATTTTTCCATGAAGGAAAGCTCTAGGCTCTGAATTGCTGAGCTTACTGACAAAGCTGCATAAAATGAGAGTCCACATTACAGATTCTTTCATCAGCATCTGAAAGGCCTTTGTGCTCTTAAAGTACAACTGTACCCTTCCCATGTAGGTAAGCATGCAGTTTGGTGTGAGAGTAAGAAGTTAAATCTCTGCAAGTGCTTTTTCCCATTTGCTTAACTTTGTCTTAATTTTTTTGCAACTCATTCAGGACCACAAATTTACCTGGACACTCAGGTAACGAGCACTCTGACCATGCCACTCTAATTAGAGAGAGATTCTTGACACCCCAGTAATAGGAAGAAATGGCAGAGCTCCATGAGCAGCTTAGAGAACTGTTTCCCATGAAACTCTTTGACCAAGAACCTGGTCCACACATAGACAGCATGGCGATCGCCCACAGCACTTTGACATAAGTAAATCTTCTGGACTGACCACAGGGAATGGGGCACGTTCAATCTCAACCAAGGCTAATGATGTGGGTACTTTTGGTAATGAGGCTACATTAGCAAAAGCTGGTTCCCAAAAAGAGATCTGAGAGAGGGAAATATCATTAGAAATAAGCCCAGCTCCTAAAATGACCATGAAAAAGGATAACAGCTATTTGGACATATACGTTAAAATACCGTTTCAAAAACCTTTCTGTTTAATAACAATAACTCCATATTCAAAACCAGAGAGTTTTTTCAGCGGTCTGTCGTTAGGATTCTCAAGGCCAACTTTCATTCTCAACCTAATAATTGTATGCGATCATATGCAGTATAATTCTTAGCCCTAAATTTATGTCCTATCTCTACGTCCCCTCAAATATTCATTTTAGCTTTTACTATTATGTGCTTATTTACCTTGAATGATTTTTAGAATGAGGAATGATGGCATACATCCAAAGAAAAAGAACAGAAATGAATAAACAAGTTAAATGAGTCAGGCACTGCAAAAGCAGTTGGGGCCACAACGCGTAATGAGACACTGTCCCCATTTTAAAGAATCTATCGACTACTGAGCAAAAAATGGAAACAAAGGAACATATTTCACTATAATACAGCAAATGCTGTGGGAAGATAGGCCTTGGATGCAACGAGAGGTCAGAATTGGGGTACTTAGTCCATCCTGGTAGACCTCTTGGAAGCTAAGCCCAGGAAATCATGACTAAGGGAGAAGTACTTCCATAACAACAGAGTAAAAACCTCCAAAAATCCACCTTTCCATAAAAGCAATGAGAAAACTGGCAAAATATTGTCAAAAGCAACTTTTTCAGAATGCTGAAAATGAACCAAAAGCTTGTAACAATCTGAGGCAAGTTTATTTAGTAAAAACACCTGAATCTCAGGAAGATTAGTAAGATTTGCTATGCCTTACCTTATTCCCATTCCTTTTTCCCCAGCTCTGCAGTAGCCTAAAAAACCAACAGACTCACAACCATGATAGCTTTGAAAAACAGCGGCCTAGCAGACACTGAAGCGGGCAGAATGGGTTAGAATCTCTGCAAAAAAATCCATGCCTAGAGAATTGTTACTATTGGACTTCTCTGGCAGCTCCCTACAGAATCCTCGTTCACAGAGCTTGTCTTCAGGTGACCCAACACAGAGCTTGCTCAGTGTGAAAATTCCTAACCTGAGGGCATTTGTCAAAAGCAATGAGCAGCAATTGTTTAACATCACAGCTGCCTCAGCTGGGGAAATAAGTTCAGAAATAAGAAGCTTCCAAAAAACTAAAGGAAAATTCCAGGGGGGAAAAAAGGTCAATAGAGGGTTTTGAAAAAGCTCTGACATAGTCCTGGGGATCTAGAAGGCCCTGTGCATGCCAAGAAAGACAAGAGAAGACATTGAGCCCTCACCCATGCCCAAACCTGAGGCTCTTTGCAGGTAGTGGGTGAAGGATAAGGTGGAGTCATAAACTGCCAGAGTGTTGTAGGCACGCCACAGCAAACTGCAG
>NW_006441953.1:20671543-20769349 GCF_000325575.1 Pteropus alecto | reverse complement strand
GCTCAAGGCACTTAGGAAATTTTGGTCTGATCATTAGCTGACCGCTAAGCTAACAGAGCAAGAACTTCAGTGACTGCATGCAACAAAGAATATAGACATTACGAAATTAGTTCAGAAAAGTCAATAAACACATATACAACAACAAACAGCAAAAACGATAAACTCTAGGTGCGTGTGAGGGGGATCAAATTTCCAAAGTTGCCACTAGGAAGATAACGCAAAGTAAATATAATAGAACTTATAACATATAACATAATAACAATAACATATAATGACAAGGGAATTAAATTAAATTAAATAACAATAACGTATAATACAATAACAAGGGAATTAAAATGGAACAATAGAAAATATCCATGTAACACAATACAAGGTAATAATGGAACAATAGAAAAACAAAACACAAATCACACAGAAAAGAAAGAGCAAAATGGCAGCTATAAACCCTATCTTATTAATAACTACATTAAATTTAAATAAAATAAATATTCTAATCCAAAGGCAGAGTTTGTCGGAATGGATCAAAAACATGTTCCAATCATTGACTGCCTACGAGAGACACACTTCAGAGTCTAAGACACAAATAGGTTGCAAGTGAAAGAATAGCACACAAATTATAACCAAAAGAAAGTTGAAGGACTATACGAATACCAGCCAAAATAGACTTTAAGATAAAAATCGTTTGTAGAGACAAAGGATAATTTATAATGATAAAAGTATCGATCTATCAGGAAGATATAGTAATTTATAGTAATTATAAATGCAAATCTTTTGTTTTTTCAGTCCCATAGGAGAAAAAGTATCATATATGAGGTAAAACATATACACCCCAGGTGTGTACTAAGTGTGGAATAAAATTTTAAAATATCCACATAAAGAGAAAATTGAATTAAGAAGTGTTACTGGTAGAGAGTAGAGGGACTGTTTTACTGTATAAGCTTGAATCTACATACTTTGGGATTCCAAGAGCTTTCATTCAATTAGACAAAAGTCACGCCTTTGGCTAGGGGTTTAGTGTATGCACCCGTGAAGGGAGGAAGAAACACACACAAACACGCATACACACGGCACATGCCCACACACAGACACTGGCTAGCTCAGAGCTGCGATTCTTTTTTCATGCTCATCAAGTGTCCAGGAAGTTATATGAAACTTTGACCTTGACGGAAGCTCCGGCTCTCGCTCGGATGGAGGCTTTTCGGCAGTACTGTGCTGACACTCGGAAAAGCCCCAAAGGAGGTCCACGGAAAGCAATACCAGGAAACCGCGTCCCTTCACAAAAGCTTTTGTGTATATATCTCAAGAAATCCACACGTATTCAGAAATTCTAGTTTTCCATTGTAAAATCATGTACAATTAGATCAATGTATTAATGTAATTATATAAGATTTAACAACAGACACAGAAGTGATCTCCTATATAATTTTGTTTTTCAATAACATCTGATTGGGGAAAAAAAGAAAACTGGTAGAATAAAATGTTGCCAGGAAAATTACTGATAGGTCTTGTTTTTGATGTTACTTTTAATTATCCTAATTAATTTGGGCTCTCCTAGATCTGTTTTCTGGTTCTGCCTTTAATCAGTGATTTGAGTTTATGTGCGTCGTTCTTTACCCATCTAATGATGGAGATGAACTAGAGAGCCTTTTTAAGTTTCCTTTCAGCTCCAATAATATTTGTGTTTCTGAAGTTGGGATTAAAATTCAGTTCTAATCCATGTACATGTAAATTTCCCTTGACCTACCATACGAACTACAGTAGTGAAATTGCTAATAAACTCCAAATAACACAGGAAATGTTTCAATTTAGTTCAGGGAGAGAGGTAAATAGGGAATTAATACCTTAGTTTATTAAGTGTGGATTTTGCAGTTGCCTATCTATTATTGTCAAAAAGTCCAAGGCATAGTGCCCAGTTATAGCTAAATTGCATTATAGACCACTTTTAGAATTTTGGAAAGGATTAAAAAATAGTTAACCATTTAATTTTTAAAGTGTTTGCTTCCGAAGTTTTTCTTGAATAACTAATAGAAATGTTTTCAAAGAAAAGTAAGTTGTTTTTTCCTATAAATCTAAAACTGCTCCGTATGTGTTTCTTAGCCCTGTATAGCCCATAGAGACCTATGCCGTTTTGTGAGTCTCCTAGATTATATAACCCTGTTCCTGAACACACGTACCACCCAGTAAGTACTCTGCAATAGGTCTATGGCAATTGTTATTATCTCCATTAAGTTATTCAGTTGGAGGTCATGCTTTCATTGCTATACAAACATGTTTAAACAATGACCCATTTGCAAATATGTATGCCCATAACTACAAGAGTAGATAATACCAACGTTACATTTCCTGTGACTTCAGCCAAGCATAAATGCAACAAACGGGTTTATTGTTCCACTTGTGTTCAGCTCAAATCGGAAATTTAAATGTGAATAGTCCTAAATGGCTCTCTACACTCAGGTAGCATTCCCCTGACCATCTGCCAATGTGAACGTTTCCTAATATAGAATACTGCTCCCACTGGCAAATTTGTTTCCTCAGTTTTCTAGAAGCCACAGAAAAGCTTGGCATAGGCACAGGCTCAAACCTTCCCTTAGAAACGGTAAACAACCTCAAACAATGAAAATCATCCATTTCCTTAAAAAATTAAAATACAATTTGACATACATACTTCCTCTGGGTAGAACCTTCCTTTAGTAACATGCTCTGTGGCTGACTAGTTATTTATTTGAATCATTTTAGAGCTATTTGAAGACAGATGAGCTTAAATCACATCTTTAAGCAAAGCAAAATAAATTTAGACTTCCACAAACATCTGTTAATTTTTCATACACAGTGAATCCATTAAGATAATTCACCTTATGGAATAACTCACAACAAGGAGCTCCCTTCACAACACTGAAGAAGAGAAAATTCGGTTATGCAAATCGTTTCCATTTAAACTGCGACCTGTGAACAACAGAGAGAGTAAGCGATTCAAACTGCATGTTAATCACCTTTGCACCTACAAAGCTCTAGGAAAGTCAAAGCCGACAAGGTCAGAATGACAGTATCCTGAGGGTAGAAGCCTTGTTAGGTCATCCATATGCTGGAGAACTAATCTGAGTTGCTAAGAGTTTCTCTACTTGAATCTACTTTAGGGGTGACTTTTTTCTCTGCTGGGGTATTAGGATGATCTGGGGTAATAAAACAGTACCTGATGATCTTCCTGAAACTATCCAACTTGGACCAAATTAAAAAGTGGTTGTAATGACCTTGCAACTATGGCCAAAACCGCCATTGATCCTTGGTAAATGAGGAGGAAATAATGGTCATTTCTATGTGGCAGCAGCCCCAAGAATCTGAGTAGAAAGAAATCATTCTGACTTCTTGTGAGCTTTGAAATTCATCGATCATGACCAAGAAGATGTTTCCACAGCTAAAAACTTTGACAAGGGAGTTGTTTCAGTTTGGGGGACATCTAAAAGGCTCTGGTATGTTTAGAGTAGCAAATTCTGGCACAAAGCTGTCTTTCAGATATCCCAAAGAATGGTTTTAATGCATTTACAAAAAATATATACTTCTACCATTCCTTTATTTTCCTATGAACTTACTTTAAGTACTGAAGACTTACTTTTGGGCCAGACACTGTACTAAATAGTATATAATTTCATTAAGTATACCAAACAATACTATGAAATAGGAAATGTTATGCTCATTCTACATTTGTGGAATCTTTGGCTCAAGGAGTTGTACACCAACAGCAAGGACAGAGCTGGTATTTGAAGTTCAAAACTCACATGCCTGGGCCTTTCCTCAAAGGATTCTAATTTCATGGGTCTGGGAGTCCGACAGGCATACTTCTCAAAAGATCCCCGGCTCATTCTGATGCATGTTTTCCTTCAAGAACCACTGATCATATAACTTGCTGATCCTATAACATGAGAGGCTGTGTGCACGTTCTCAGACATCCTTGGAGATAGACAAGAAATTTAAAGTTGTATTCTCATTTCAATAAAAATTTTAAAAAATATTCTTTCCTTCTGGATATGAGTTACCAAGACCTGCCAGCTAACTTTATTCCTTTCCATTTGTTTCAGCTTTGTATCTATAGTCATTCATTTATTCACTCAACAAATAAGTATAAGTTCCTAATATGTGTTATTATTCATTGCATACTGGTAAATAAGAAAATAAGCATGTTTTCTGATTTATAAAATGGCATTTAAAATAGGGATGACCTCGCAGGGTGGCTGTGAGATGTATTATTTCATTATTTAATGAAATAATACGTATAAAGTACTTAGAACAGGGTCTAACATATAGTAAGCACTCAAGTTACATATGGTTGTTATTGGTATCCTTCATTTTTTCAATTAAACAAAAATGTTTAATTTCATATAGTACTAAATGCTATGAACAAAGATAAAGCAGGGTAAAGGGACAGAGAGTGACTGGTGAAGAGGGTAAGCTGAAGGTACCAGTTGGTGGTTTGGGAGACGCTCTTTATTAAAGGCATATTTAATGCCTTCTATAATTTGGGAACAAACTACACAAGGTATTCATATTCATGCACTCACTTAGCTACAGGTGATCACGTGAGAACAGGATCCTCAAAGCCAGGGCAGCACACCAGGACCAGTTTGTGGCCTTGTTAGGAACTTGGCCGCACAGCAGGAGGTGAGCGACAGATGAGCGAGCAAAGCTTCATCTATATTTACAGCCACTCCCCAGCACCAGCATCACCACCTCAGCTCCACCTCAGATCAACTGCCGTGAGATTCTCATAGGAGCACCGGTCCCTGGTGCCAAAAATGTTGGGGACCACTGATGTAAGAGACAGAATGTAACTTTTAATTAAATATTTCTTGGAAGGTTAAAGATCTTGTTCCGTGATGAATTATGCCCCCAACTCCAATTCCTATGTTGAGGTCCTAACCCCCAAGACCTTAGAATGTGACTGTTATTTGAAGTTAGGGTCTTTACAGAGGTAATCAAGTTAAAATGAGGTCATTAGGGTGGGCCCTAACTCAGTGTGACTGGGAATGTGGACACAGACACACAGAGAGGGAAGATGATATGAAGCCACAAGAAGATAGCCATCTACAAGCCAGAGAGAGAGGTCTGGAACAGATCATGGACCTTAGGAGAAGCCAATACTGGCAATACTTGAACACAGACTTTTAACCTTCAGAACTGTGAGAAAATACATTTCTGTTGTTTAAGCCGCCCTGTCTGCGGTACTTTGTTATGCCAGCCCTAGCGAAGTAATACAGACCTCGTTCTCAAGAACAAGAGGAATTTTTCCCTTCAGATGAATCTATTACTCAAACTTAAAAGTTTATTCTAAAAAAAATTTGATCTATTCCAAAGGCCAAGTGCTAATTCAAATTAATCTCCCAGGACTTTTGCCAAGCAGGTTGGTTAAACAGGAAGAAGTCTAGAAACAAACCAGTTCTCTAGGAGGTATCTGGATGAGTTGAGCCTCAGTCGATGTCTTCGAAAGTATCCTGACCAACATGGGATTGTTAAGGTTTCTCGTGAAAGGATTTACTGGCGGGAGTTAAGATTCTGGGGAAAATATACAGAACAATCCTCTGCTGAGCTACTAAGCATCATGAGGTCCTAAGTCTTCTGATCAGAGGACAACATGCTAAATGTCAGACCATGTCTGAGCCTAACCCTCAGGCTGTGTGCTTGGAAGGGGCTGCTTAGGAATCGTCACCCAAGAGTAAAAGGTGGCAGGGTTGTAACAAAGAGGTTTGGTGACTAGACTGATGTCACACCCTTGAAGGTGCCTGACTAGCAAGAGAGAGCTGGGGCTGAGGAAACTGAGTCACATGTTTATCAGGCTGGAAGGACAAAAGCAGGAAGAGGAACAAGTGCTGACAAAGGAGAGGTGAGCAGAGGGAAGTGAAGAGTGAAGCCTCCATCACAGAAGGCGTCTCTTTAAAAGCTGAGAGATTGTGCTCTATCAAGTGGGAAGAGTGGGACTACCTCTGAAAATAGACATGTTGGAGGGCAAAGGCTTGGTTGCAATTTAATGAAAGCAGAGCCCAACCACCTAGGAAGAAAAAAAAACATTTTCAGCAAGCATAAGACGCTCCAGCAGGCAATGTTGCCATGGCATTTCAAAGTGCTGGTTGCACCAGAATCTTGGCTGTAAATTGAAATGGAGCCATAATCAGGTGGCATTCAAACTCTGGCATACTATGATTAAGTAATTATTCAAACCAATGGTTTTAATAAGTTTCTCTGCACAAAAGCCAGCACCCCTCTTCAATTCCTGCCAGATTCATTACATTTAGCTCCTGCTTGAGATTCCCTAGTAGAAAGGCTGAATATCCAAAGTTTCCTTTACTTGGTTATAAATAATTATACGGCTAAAATATTGGAAGTGTATCACTTATTAAAATATAGTCAAATATCCTTAGAGTGAATCAATCGCATATGAAGAAAAATTATTATTTCAAATCCAGATACATTCTATGAAGAAAATATAATTGATTAAAGGGATGGAAAGTGATTCAGGGATGATCTGTTTACTTTTCTGAGGCAAGGGTATTTGGGTATCACTTATTAAAATATAGTCAAACTTCCTTAGAGCGAATCAGGCACACATAAGGAAATATTATCATTTCAGACCCAGGTACATGTTATGAAAGAAAGATAATTTATGAAAGAGTTGGATAATGACTCAGGGATCGTCTGTTAGCTTCTCTGAGGTAAGGACAGTTGAGCAGAGACCAGAAAGTGAGACGGAGGCGACCATGGTAAGGTCTGAAAGAAAATAATTCTGACTAGAAGGAATAGGAAGTGCAGAGGCCCAGAGACAGCAGTGAACATGCTTGAGTGATAATACGGGAGCTATGATAAATTTTAGTGTGCGAAGGCCGAGTGGGGAGCTGAGATTTCAGAGACACGTAGGGCTCAGATTACGTAAGTCTCTGTGAGGTGAAGGAAGGATCCTGGATTTTATTACATTTGCAACCATCACCTCCTAAAGATCTTTAGCAGGAGGCTGATGTTACCTGATCTATCTACCCAAAAGATTCCACTGGTTACTCTGAGGAAATCGTAAAGGGAACAACAGGACCAGGTAGGAAGCGTGATCAAACCAAACGATGAGAATGGCACGACTTACAGTTTGGTTAGTGCTGATGGTGAAGAGAAATTACTGACTGGCTGAGGGGTATGAGGAAAGATGAATCATAGACGGATCAAAGAGGAACCCCAGGTATGGGCCCGAGGACAGTGATGCCATTTCCAGAGACAGGAAATCTTAGGGAAGAATAGATAAGATGGGAAAGGCCACTAATAGTTCTGTTTTGTTCATGTTAAATGTCAATTAGACTTCCACATAGAGATATCAAGTAGACAGCTGAATATGTAAATGTGCCCAGGTTAGAGTTTGGGGATAAACCTATAGGTTTGGATTACACTACCGTAATTGTAGTACACTTCGGAAGTAGGTGTGAATGACACCGCCGAGGGTAGAAATTAGATGGCTAAGAGAAGAAGCTGTGCGTCACTACTGCATTTTGAAATCTGGTGAAGAGATGAAGCCAGCCAGGGATATCCGGAATAAATGGCCCATATAGTGGAAAGAAAATCAAAGAAAACAGCATGGTCAACCATTACGAATACTGCTGGCCATTTAGATTAAATGAGGATGGAGAAATGACCACTGGGTTTGAAATTAATGGGAGAGAAAGGAAGCGGAGACGTTGAGTGAAGAAGAAGACTCAAAAGAGTTGTTTTTTTTTTTGAACAGAGAGCAGAAAAATGGGCTGGAGGAGACTGAGGCCAAGAGAAAGATATTGTCAAGCAGGACAATATTAATGAATATATGAGAAGCCCGGCAAGAATAATCCAGGGAAGAGAAGGTGATTGAATGTGTTAATTAGACTAGGCTAAGCTGTTCTGCAGGAAGAAATAAAAAACAAAATCTCATTTGAACGCAGTAAAATTTTACTGCTCACTCTTAACCATTGTCACTGTGTAAGGGGCACAGGGGTGGGGGTATGTTTCTCTGTTCTGGCTTTTGCAGTCATTTAAAGAGGCACCTTCCATCACAACTCAAAGTCTCTAAACTCCTTTGAGACGGAGAATACTGCGGTTTATGCAGGAGGGTTGATGGCAAGGTCTAGAGGTGACGCGTGTCACTTCCACCCACATCCTATTGGCCGGAACTCAGCGATATGGCTCCGTTTATACAATGAGAGAATAAGCAATATGGTCTTCCAATGGAGTCAGCGAGAAAATGAATTGGGTTTGATAAATGCCTATCATTATCGCTGCAAATGTCCCTACTTCTGGTTTCCAAATACGCCTTTTGTTCTTTCTCCCCTAAATAGAACATGCTCACACCTTCCCCCAAAGAGACAACGCAGAAATCTAATCTGCACTGGAACCAGCTCAAAGTCCAGGATTTCTGGGTGACCTCGCCATTTACATCCAGAGGTAGCCCTTCATTGCATAACAACCTGTAAACTAGAAAGACAGGTAATCTTCCTCTACTCCCACATACAGAGTGACACAGTTGGACAGGGACAGAATGGCCACGTAGACACTTTTAGTCAGAAAAAGGAAAATCGGGAGACACTTCGTAGCCATGGGTCTGTAGCAGCTCTGCGACACCACCGAGCTGACTGTGTGCAGGTCCCCCCACCACTGTAAAAACCTCCCCACACAGCCCCCAGCTCAGCTCTCTGAAGGAGAATCTCATTTGCCTTTGTTTTTCATGTTTCTGGATGTCGCTCAGGGGCATTCTTTCCCATTTATTTCCCATGTCGGCCGCATCTGAGTGTTGGAGAGTGTTTCCTCGTTGAGAGCCACACAACTCACCTGGCCCACTTCCTGCGTGAGGGCTGCTTTAAGACTCCCCGAACAGTGAAGCTTTCCCCACCCCCCCCACCCCCCGGCAAGGCTCAAGAATCTTTTGGCAGCAAACTCTCTCCAATAATTAGTATGCTTCTGATTTATTTGCTTCTAGTTAGATCCATGTGCTGTTCACTATATTCAAAGTTCTTCTGTAGATTTAGATCACAGATCTCTTTATTTCTTCACTTTGTCACCCCCATCCCTGCCTCTCTCAACACACAGGCTGCTGCCTTGAGGCTATGAGGCTTGAGTGGACAGGTCTTACAGCTTATCTCCAACTCGAAGCTGTCACTCCATTCAACTAAGAAGTCTCAAAACCTTTTCAGATCACATCTCTTCCTTGGAGTCGAGAAGCAGTTGACTTTTCCTACTCTGTAGGACCTTGACTTTCTAGATCTTATTCTCTTTTATTTTTGCATATAAGCCGTTCAATTCTTTCTTGAGCTCATCTCTTCTAGTTGTATCATATTTCATTGATTATAAGATGCACATTCATTTCTCATTTTAATATCTTTGCGATTGGGCTGCATTTCATAATTGATGCATTAAAAAGGCATTATGTCAAATCTTAATTGATTTTTTTTGAGTGGCACCTAAAATAAAGGTGTGTCTTATAATCTATGACAGATCATAGTCTACAAACTACATAAGTAACTTGCGAAGTGTAGCTCATAACAACCAAATAAACCTGTTAACATTTTTGGATTGCCTACCGCAGACAGCATGTAAAACAGTGGGCACAAAATGCATCCATGTTTCGTAAAGCCTGAAGCTTATACAATTTAGAGCAGATGCTCTCTTTGAGAATACAAAAATGTTTTGTAAAGTTTAAAGACACATATGGCTACGTGACCACCTTGCTGAAACTCTTTCTGGGAACTTAGGAGGGTCTTGTGCAAGCTGAGGATACCTAAAGCTTGTTTCATTAGCTTTGTAGGAATTCCACCCTGGTTAGCTGCAATCATTTGTTAGCTATATGGACAAAGCTAAAAAGAAATGTGTACATCGCCTCTACCAAAAACAAAAGACAAAAAACAGTGGATGAATAACATAAATATAAAAACGAATCTATAAAACATTTAGAAGAAAATACAGAAAAATATTTTCATAACCTTGGGATAGAGAGGGATTTTTTTAAGTCCAAATCCTAAAGAACAAAATTGAAATGTTAACGACATTAAAATTTAAACTCCGCTGTTTCCTTTTGACTTCCGCTCGGCTGTGTCTGCGATCAGCCCGTGCCCCACTAGTCTGTCTGACTTCTGTCAATACCGCAGGAGTGGGAGGAGAATGTCAAATGCTATCCTCCTAGAAGTAAAACTTTAGGACTGGCTATATGATACAGGCAGATGGTCCATCGCATAGGAGACGGACAGCATGCACTTCCCATGCAACACTGTTCAACCTCCTCCCTCATGGGAACTCAAAGTCTCACTGCACAGTCACAGAATTCTCAGGGCGGCTGGACACCGTCGACTCCATGTAGCACATTGTCCATGAAAGACTTGCTTTGGCCAATCTCGTAATAATTTTCTTAACTATATTTTTCCTTCAGGATGAAAAAGGCTTAGCTGAATATTGGAAAGCAGGATATTTGGAATGAAGATGAAAAATCAGAGATAGAGAAAAGAGGCCCATTGTCACTCATCTTTTCCATCAGGCTGCTCTTCCACTAAGAGTTTTCAGCCATCACTTTATGTGCCAACTTTATGCTCCTGTTAATAAACAGAAACGAATTTAACATATAAAAGATTATCCAAAGATTCATACATTTAAGATCCTGTAAGAGTTCCTGGAGCCAGATTTCAATTTAGTCTATGCCAGTGTAGACTCTTTAGTCTTTATCTTTAACCAAGGCTTAGTTCCTTATCTTCGGGTTCTCCTAAGCTATAGGTAGAAGAGCTTAACTAAAACAGTTTTATCCACGCCGCTGCTACTCGCAAATTCTGAGACTGTGCAAAGAAAAAGCAACGAGGACTGGTTTTCAATGTCCCTTTGAAAACTGCCAGTCCATCCAAGTGCCAAAGGGAACCAGGAGCTCGAAGGCTGTCACAGACACCGTCTTTAAAAGATTTCTCATGTCATGTGCCTCAAATATCTCTTGCTTCCAGCCAGTTCCTTTGGCAGCTGGCACAAGTGCTACTGTCACTTGAATTTCTCTGACAGAAGCAAGGAAAGGGCCAACTAGGTTTTCTCGAATCTGTGTCCTTGCACCAACATGGCCATTTCTCCATGCTTTCTCCACTGGATCTGAGAGCTGTTCGAGCTACAACGGTCAGTCCCAATTTTTGTTCGGCTGATTTTGTCGTTCTTGTAATTATCACAACGTGGGGAGGAAGTAGCAGTTGAGAAGAAAAAGACATGCATCTAGTGTATTCTGCCACTTTTTTCTTTTCTCTGAGTCTTCTCTTTCTTGATCCGGGTAACCAGAGCTAAAGCCAGCAGGAAATGGGTCTGGATCTCTTCAGCAGCAGTTTCTCCCTTTCTCTTTTCATGCCAGTCACTCTGCACTAAAAACAAACTATTTCAATTGTCCCCATTTGCCCTTCCATATGGCGTATAAATCCCAAATCGCCACTTCATGCATCCCATGAATACACTTTAAGCACCTGCCAGGCTCTGCACTAGTTTCTGGAGATGTGAAGGTGGATAGAATGTGGTTCTCTGACCAGGGGGAGCCTCGGATTCATGAACAGGACAGTGCAGAACCAGTAACGATACAGTGCTGGGGAGGCTGTGTCTGAGAGCACAGAGGGAGAGTCCCTGGCCCAGCCTGGAGAAATCGGAAAGGGCTTCCTAGAGGAAGTGGCATCTCATCTGGTTCTTAAATGAGTAGGAGACATCTAGTTAAGAGGAGAAGAGAAACAGGGACAGACAAGGCAAAGGGAATGATAGTCACCTATACAAGGTTTCTCAGTCTTGGAACTACTGATATTTGGGGTTAGATCGTTCTTTTCTTCACTGGAAGATGACTGTACTGTGCATTATAAGATATTCAGCAACATCCCTGGCTTCTATTCATTACATGACAGATGCGCCCCCTCCCTCAGTTGTAGCGATCATAAATGTCTCTAGACATTGTCAAGTTTTACCCCCAGAAAACAAAATTGCCCTCAGCTGAGAACCATTACACCAAGCACGGAAGAAAGAACTAGAAGCAGGTTGGCATAGCTAGAGTTTTAAGTCATGAGACAGAGAGTGACTGGTGTAGGAGATGGAGAAGCAAGCAAGAGCCAGATCATCTAAGGCCTTTCATGCCTTTCTTTTTAAGAGTGTTTCTTCTTCTGAAAAACAGGACTAGCCAAACTTTTCCCAGAGGAATCTGGTGAAGGCTAAATCAGATCACGTGCGTAAAATAGCACAGTGCTTGTCACATATGAAGCGAGATTCCTTCCCTCTCTCTCCTGCTCAGTTTCATTGTCCAGAATGGGAGTTAGGGTGATGAATTGCGGGGCAGTCAGAGGCCAGCGTGAGTGGTGAGCAGGACCTCCGAGGCAGGTATAATTGAGCCACAGGCAGAGCTGATCAGAGAGCTGGATGTGCTCTCACCTGGCCAATGGAAGCTTTAAGTCCTCTGTCCCCATGACTTAGCCCTTATCCACTTCTAAGCTTATCTTTCCAGAACACCTGGCTCATGTGTTAGTCAGACACACTTCCTTGTCTAATATTTATCTCAATCCAGCAAACAACTACAGTGATCCTTATATAGACACGCTGGGTCATGGAAAAGAGGAGAGTAGACATGAAACTAAATAGAAATTCTGGCCTTCAGGACCTCCACATCGAGGGTGGAGAAAATAGCAGCTCCTGCTCCTTCTGTCAGCAAAACCTCCCTCTCCTTAAGCCAACGAATTCAAGTCCCAGCTCTGGCATCAGTTCCTCTCAGAAGCCTATCCTGGTAGCTTTCCTGTCCCCACCAGATCTTGAGCATCCCTTCTCTAAGTGGCCCACAGCACTTACATACCTCCCTTGTCATAGCCCTTAGCATGTTGTATTATAACTGATTTGTCAGTTGATTTGGCCACTAGTCAACTACTTAAGTAACTTGAAGTCAAGAATCCTGTATTTCTCAAATATTGAATGAATTATTGTGCCAAGACACAGAGCTCCAGTAAAGCATTTTAACTGCTTATTGAATGTAAACAAGCACCCTGGCCCTCTCCACACACCAAAAAATTTGCATGTGAATTACATCCTCGCTGGCACACACAACTTGTTCTCAGTTCTTAGTCTCAGATTTTTTAACCACCTAGATTAGTCTTCCAGGGCTGTCATAGCATACCGTAAAATTAAAATAACCTTGCTGACTTAAATCAACAGCAATTTATTCTCTCACAGTTCCGGGGGCCAGAAATTGGGACTCAGAATCCCAGGGCCAAAGTCAAGGTGTTGGCAGGGTGGTGAGCCCTCCAGAGGCTCGAAGGGACACTCAGGTCCTTACCTTTTCTGGCCTCTGTGGCCGAGGGCATGTTCCTTTTCTTTTCTTTGTGTGTCATTCCTCTGTGTGTCTCACATAAGGACGCAAGTCATTAGATTTAGGGCCTAAATAATCTAGGATGATCTCTTCATCTCAGGATGCTTAATTACATCTGTAAAGACTCTTTTTTCCAAAAGAGGTCACATTCACATATTCTGGGCACTCATCGTGGACATACCCTTTTGGAGGCCACGACTCAAGCCACCAGCCCATCCTTCACTCGTGACGTGGCGTTTAGAAACCTGACGGCTGCAGCCCTATTCCATATCCTCTCGGCTTGTTGAAATCCAGCTTCATACAGTTAGAATTAGATAATGCGGTTTTTTTCAAGCATAGTTCTATCTAGTTATATGACACAATGTACGTTTTTTAGAAGTATTTTTCTTTTCTTCAGCATGTTGTAGTAGAAAGACTACTGTGCTCAGAAGTAAGCATATGAGGGCGGGGTCTTGGGTTTGAGGTTTTCCTGTTTGTATGTTGAGGGTCTTGCATAAGTTCATGGGTTTCTTTACCTCATTACCCATATCTTCTCTCATTTAGTCTTCATAAGAAGACTTCAAGGCGGGAACTAAGGCAATATTGATTTTTAGAAATCAGAACAATTGCCATTTAATATGATTAAGCAAATTCCCTACAATCACAAAAAGGTAGGTCTGAGGCATGCTCTGGTATTTAAACCCAGTCTTTGCTGGAGCCCAAAATCTCTCCTTACACTAAACCTTGCTACCCTTCTTGTCAACCATTTTGGGGACAGACACTCTATTTTATCCTGAAGTACTCCAATATAGGATTTCATCAGAGATAGAAACTCAAATGCAATCTGTCTCTGTCTCTGTCTGTCTCTGTCTCTGTCTCTCTTTCTCTCCAAAAAGATTCTATAAATAATTGAAAAATCAGTTTCCATCTCCTGGACACTAAGTGTTGACAGGGCCTGGAACAGGTGCCTGTGTCACCATTCTTCAGAGCCTTCGCTGGTATTTTGACAACTGCTCACAGCTAAACAAACCCACTGTCAAGGAAGCTAGGTTTGGTCTATGTTTCTGCAAAGGAAACAAATCTCTTCTGGATTGTCAACCCAACCTCAACAAGGCAGTGACTGCAATGACTATCTTCTTGTCAGTGCTGGCTTTTGTCCTGATTTCTTGGTTCGGCAGACAAACAGCCAACCCTAGTTGAAGGCCAAACCTGCGGTGAGAGAAGAGAGAGAATAGTGGTAAAAACTTTAACAAAATCTGCCCTCATGGTAAACAGTATTCCCTCCATGGAACCCATGCTCTGAAATATTTGGTTCTCTATATTGAATTTGCAAAGTAACAATTTGCCTTGTCCTTTTTATTAATTGTAGATGCAGGTAAATACCAGAGACACTGGTTAGTAGGAGTTCATCAGTATTTTCACCCTGAGTTCATGCAGTTGTATCTAAAAAGCTGAACTCCTAGCGCCAAGGTCCAATACTGTCCTAGGCTTTAACATCTCAGGTATGAGAAAGTCAGAATATTGGAGCGTGGGAGGGTGGGCAGGGGTTGGTGAGATGAGGGAGGAAATCTTGAGCTCCCTCTAGAGGCTGGAGTGCTCCTCACACCTAGGGCTCACGGATGGAAAACCATCTATTAGGCAGACTGGATGTCATCTTGAAGAAGGGCCTGCGCTGATGGCTCACGCTGACCATAGGGTTTATGAACTCTCAGGAGGAAGCGCGTGACCACCCTAAGGCAAAGTCAGTGTATCGACTGAGAAATGAGACGTTACACTTTTAATTTTCTCAAGAGCCTGATGAAACCAGAATTATGGGACCGATCTATACACAGAACTTTTAGCTGGGACTTCACCCATGACCACAGGTTCACCTTTAGTCTCCCTGGCTAGGCACTTAAGACAACTTAGTCTGCTCATTGCAATGGCCATTGTGACACCTAAGCACACATGGTGTATTCCCTCACTTCCTTCAAGGCTTTGCTCAGCCTTCTCAATGACACTTGCACTGATCATTCTATTTTAAATGACCCCCACCTCCTACCAGAGGACCCTGATTTTCCTTACTTGTTTTTCCTTTTTTTTTTATTTATAGCAATAATAGTCAGCTTCTGTATTGTATACTTATATATTCTATTTATTTATTTTCTATTTTCTATCTCCCCTGCTAGAATATAAGATCCATGAGGTCAGGGATCTTTGTCAGTTTTATTTGTGATGGAATCCAAGCAACTAAAATAGTGTCTGTCACATTGTGAGTGCTCAATATTTAATGAATCGGTGAATGCAGACAGCACAAAATGCCAAATATAGAAGATCTTGACATAGAGAAATGGTGAATGGTAGAATTATGTTCAAAGGATAATTTTTTTGCTTTTTTGTTTAGGGTAAGATATTTTTTACTTATTTCTTGTCACAGAAGTGACCATTGGTAACTTTGGGGAACCAGATATACTGGGCAAAAAAATCAGGAAAATGCTCCCCAGCAAGGCCAGGGCATATACTACTTCTGGAGACTACTTGATTAGAACCCCAAACCCTGGACTCAGCTTGCAAAAGTTCAAGTCTTGACTCTGCCACTTTCTTGTGCAGGAAAAGTAAACTCTCTAGGCCTCAGTGCCCCATTTATAAAATGAGGATAATAATATCAGGTTTAAGTAAAATAATCCATGTAAAAGTCTAGAATTCTGCCTGGTGTACAGTAATTGCCATTATTATTAGATATTTAAACAAAATTCTAAAGTTCATCTAGTTCATCTGGACCTGATAAACTTTCAGCCAATAGAACACATCTGTGCATACATAAACATGTAAAACCAACCACAGACACCCATCCATTCATAGCGATTTTCTAGGACCTTCTTAACTTATAGCCAACCAGTTCCTGAATCTGTCTCAACAAGGTCACAGTTTGTAAATCTAATTGCTTATTAATGCTCACGTTCTACCTATCACTTTAGTCACTAGTTCCTAATGCTGCCTTGGGAATCTGACCGAGGTCAACTTATACCAAGTAAGTACTAGAATATGCCACCAAAATCATACATCAAGATCCGAGTTGTGAGCTGTTGGGCTTAACCTTGACCTAACCAACCCACTTGATTCTCCTTGACCAGAAGCTTTGAACATTCTCAAGCATAAAACTTGAATGTTGAATCCATCACTTATTTTCTTTGATGTTCTACCAGAACTTTACTCATTCATTCACTCAATGTTCAATGAGCATCGTTTTATGTGTTTACGTACTGACATTAATGCCAATGTAAAAAAAAAAATAATATACAAAAATGAAATACGCTGTGTAAATTATCCCTGACTTGCAATTTATTCAGTAACATGTAATACATTTTCTAGCACAATCAAATTTGGCTGACTATAGATCTTGCTACCTGTGAATCACAGTAATAAACTATCAAAGCAAAATGCACGTGTACTAATTCAGATCAATGGAGCTGAATGTTGCTGCAAACTTATTAAATGTCATGCCACCACTGCCTTTCTCCTGAAGGAAGAACTGCCTAAGGAATATTAATAAATTTCCAAAATGAAAATTCTTATGTAAGGCCATACCTAACTGAGACATGCATCATTCCTTTTACCATTCAGATTTTCAAATACATAAATGGTACAATAAATTTTGAAGAAGCTATTCAACATGCAGTGGTTTCGGTTCTTGCTCCCAGCATTCTCTGTTAGCAAGTGTCATCAACATGTGTCCGAAGAACTGAGCTCTATTTCGATCTTTGGGAAAATCTGATTTCAGAACCACAAAAAATGAATTACTGCTTCCTTTTACCATTACCAAATACATACACACACACATAGATATAATCTTTTCTTTTTTGATTTGATATGATTAAATCACAACCCCTTGTTTTTATTATTATTCTCACTGCTCTCAGACTGGTTTTTTCCAAAGGACCCATTGTTTGCAAAATGCCACAGTGATGCCGCGTGGTGCACAGAGAGCTTTATGAGAGTTGTTCCTTTCAGCACACTGGTGACATACAGTTGTGTGCACAAGATTGCAGAAACAATGACTGAGTCTGCAAGCTTGGCAGTAAAGCATTTAATTATAGTTTTTGTTCGCAGTCTGAATTTCTTGGGCTACGTCCAAGGTTTCTGCCTCCATGTGGGCATCTATAAAGCAGGTAAAGCATGACTCTTCACCTGTCTTCTCACAGAAAATTATCACCCACATCAATTCCTATTCAGGAGCTCTGTCTCCTGCAAGGCCAGCTAGGTGGCAATAACAGTGTTGAAAATACGGTTTGAGATCAGGTGGTGAAATTTGCCAAATTAAATCATTATGATTATTAAATATAGGGAAAAGGCAATCGAATTAAGACAAAAGTAATAATGAGCACATTGCCAGTGCGAGGCATTCTGCACGTTGCTTTATACACATCACTGTACAGCCTCACTGCCACCTTATATTTTTACTCCCACCTTTTAAAATAGATGAGCCAACTGAGATTTTTAGAGGTCAAATAGTTTGGCCAAGTGCCCAGGTATAACAAGTATCAGAGCTTGTGATTAAATCTAGCTTTAGCTCTAGTTCTTATAAACAAGCTATAGCTATGTAATTGTCATGAGATTTAGAACGTAGGGGGAAGAGGTGGGCTTCTGTGAACCTTACAGTTATCTGAATATCTCAAGGGCTTAGCGGTGTGTGCATATGTGTGTGTCCGTTTGTAAAATATCAATTTGCACACTCCTTTTCCTTTCTTCTGCTTTATTAGTAATTTCTCAAATCACAGCAAATCTTCAGCTATCTTTGGCCCTTCCACAAAACATGAGTTTTAGACCATTGGTCTCTGTGCATTGCTCCTGATGACTGTTTTTTTTGTTTTTTTTTTCAGGTATAATCGACATATATTAGTTTGGGGTATACGGAATAATGATTTAATATCTGTATATACTGCAAAGTGATCACAATAAATCTAGTTAATATCCTCTGGTGACTTATATGCTGAGCAGATATATCACCTCCCTTCTATGTCCCTGTCCTCCCTGATGATGGTGCCATTTTTATGTCTAACAGCGATTATCATTGCCCTTCAATGTCACAGTTCCAGAGAGTCTGGTAGCCATAACCCTCCAAAAGCAAAGGAAGTAACCATTTTTGAGGCCCTTATGTTTATGTTTGATTTTTTGAAAGCTCTAGGAAGAATTTAACATTGGAGAAGGAGCAATCTAGCAGGTAGGCCACTTGCTGTTGCTCCCAACACATTGCCTTCTAGGCTAGCACTAGGCCTTTGACCATGCTGGTTTCTCTACCTGAAATGTCTTTTCTCCCTTCTCTGTCTGATAAAATTGTATTGACAGTGTTCATTCTTCATGGTCAAGGTCAAATATCACGGCTTCTAGGAAGCATTCTCTAAACATCTCAGATAGAATTAATCAATCACTTTTCTATGTTTCTGTTAATATTTTATAACTTAATATGAACATTTAGCATCTATTTGAGTAGAATCAGTTGTGTTCATCTTCCCCATTGTACCTCATGCCTATATTCCCTGCATCTACAGGGACTGGCACATGACAGCAACTCAGTAAACATTTGTTTAATTGCACTGACAAATGACCTCATATTTGCAAATTTTTAGAGATTGGAAAGATGGTGTGTCAATGACATACTGGATGCATTGAAAAGGATACCTTGGGAAGTAAACACTGAATTAGATTTGTTTTAATTTCTATGTAAGGATTTTATGTAGGTAAAATTCTGAAGAGATTGAAGAAAGAGAAACAGATAACTTGGGTTGGGGTGGGCAGGAGAAAACGTAAAGCAAAAGGCAAAGACATGGACATTCGACGTATGCAGTGTAAGTGTACCTTGGGTCAAAGCTCTTTTCTGTAGCCATTGATGCTGATAGTAAACACGTTTTTTAGAATGCTGGGAAGTTTACAAAATGTTTATTGACAAAATTATCTAAGGTACAATCTTCCAGTTATAAAATAAATAAGTCATGGGGATATAATATAAAGCACGGTGACTATAGGTAATAATACTGTACTATATATTGAAATTTGCCAAGGGTAAGGTCTTAAATTTCTTATAAGAAAAAATCATAACTATGTGGTAATGGATGTTATATAGACTTATCTGAGGATAATTTCTCAATATATACAAATATCCAATCATTGTGTTGTACACCTGAAACCAATGTTATATGTCGGTTATATCTCAATTTAAAAAATTAAAAATAATCATCTGATGCAAGAACTATGACTCCCCTTTGATAACAAAGAACTTGAGTCTCAGCAAATTGATCAAAGGTTACATGTCAAAGGTCACGTGATTAGTTAGAGGCTGAGCTAAAACTAGAACCTCAGTGTTTTGTTTTGTTCATTCTAACTCTGTGCTCTTTGCCCTATAGCATATACTGTCAATCAACAACTTTCAACAGGCAGTTGGCCTCAACTCATTCTTCTCCTTCATTATCCCTTTTTATTACTTTTTCCAGTTCCCTTCACTTCGCTTCCTGAAATCTCTGTACAGATTCTGTGAAGAAAGAGCATTGTAAACTATGCCAGGTGCTCTGCCTTGCCTTAAATCATTAAACCCTGAGTCTGCAGCAGGAAAGTGACTATTGGCAGCAAATTGGTCTTTTCAGATACACCTGTTCATACAGAGAACTGTTGCTCCCGGGAGAACAATCCTAAAATATTGACTGTTCTACTTTCAGTATTCTCCAAGGCACTGCCATTTAATGCACTTGGGAAAAAAAGTTCTATTTGCTAATAGTATTTCATGTTGGCTGCTTTGTGCCTCCACACATTTCAAGTCAACAAAAGCATATTGAGAATCTAATACAGGTCATGTTCTGCTCTGAACACTGAAGGTTCTCCACGGTAATTGAAACATGATCTCTGCCATTGCTGTGGTCTTAAGAATAGCGAGTTATAATACAACGTAGGGAAGTTATGCATCTCTGAGTTATGCAAACTGAGCAGAATGGTACAACTGTTAGAGTTTCCTTAAGCCCTTTCAAAGCCAATAACCTGTCTGGCCACCAATGTTCCTTTCTACTGTCTACAAACCTTCACCACATCTCTTAGCTAATGCTTTAGTCCAAAGACCTTGTCTCTTACCTCTTAGAGAAAGTTCAAGAAGTCCCTCAGTCTTCAGAACATCGCTACTCCATCTACTGTGCCAGAAGAGACCTATCTGCATCGCCTTTCCCCTTTATCCTCTGTTCTTATATCTCAGAGAAAATGATATTTCTCCTCCCATCACTATCCCATGTCCCCTTGCTTCCTCAAGGCCTCATGACATCAAACGACCTTCATTTATCCCATTTATCCAATATTTTCCACCATCCCTGGTTCTATGCTCTTAGTGGACAAACAGATGCTAGTCTCTCTCATCCTCCTGACACCCGTTAGACACCTAATAGTCATCCTTGACTCTTCTCTCTACCTCCACAGCCAATCAGTCGCCATACTTATAGATTCAGACCCTTAAACCTCTTGCCACCCTCTGTCTCAACTCACTGCCACTACCTCAATTCAAGCCAGAATCCTTTCACACAAGGATCATTCCAGGAGCCTCCTGACTAGTCCTCTCTTGCTCCGTTCTTAGTTCTTTCCAATCCAGTGGCTACCATGCTTCCAGAGAGCTTTCTTAAATCTGAAACTAGTCATGTTACTATTCCACTTAACATATTTTCACGGCTCTCTCTTACCTATTGAATAAAATTAGACTCCTTTGCATAATGCACAAAACTTCTCCAGATCTGCCTCCGACCTCCCTGGCCAGCTGTTTTGCCTCTCCCACCTGTACTTCTTAAACTTCTTTCTTCCTCATCTTCATTCTTTTATTCAGGTTTCTCCTCTAATTAAAACATTGCCCCTCCTACATTCTAGCTTTGACAAATCCTTTTTGTCCAACAATCCTTCAGAAAGACTTCTCAGGCTTCAGAGGGTGCCTCCCATATGCTCAGACACATTCGGACAGGGTGGTCAGTGATGGCAAATGTTCAGGGATACCAGAAAAGGAAAGTAATTTTGCCTGTCAAAATACTGTTTGTTTTAGGTACTTTATCTCTAAACAGATTCAGTCTATGTGTTATTCGGCGCCCTACTTCGCTAAACATCTACCACTAAATTATTACAACCTCCACTCATTTTCCTTTTTGATATGAAAGTCCTTTTTGTATGAAACCTAATTTTCATGTAAGAGGAGTTGCTCTGAAAATTCCAGTTGCAAAGCACAGCAGATGTAGACAACTCTGGGAAAATAACAGTTAGAGGCAGTTAATCACGAGTCCCTGCTTTTCAGTAGGCAAAGCCAGATGCTACCGCCATAGGTCAGTGACAGGTAAACTGCAAATGAAGTAAATGATCACCTAGGCCACATCCGGTATCAAAGCCTTCATGGAGGCTGAGGTCCTTCATTCTTCAGTGGGAAACAGGCACCTGTTTTCTATCAGCAGTGAACAAAGACATATCAGCCCTCTGGATCACAAAAAAAATATGCATTCATATATACTTCATTCACTGGTAGTCCCCGTCCTAAGGGCAGAATCTGATTATCTGATTGGTACAGAGATGAGCCAACGATGGTGTATTGCACAGCTTGTGACCTTGAGAATCCATTTGCCTGGGTTTAAACCCTGGCTCAGTCACATGCTGGCTGTGTGACCTTAACCTCTCAGTGCTTCCATCTGCTCATCCATAGAAGAGGAATAATAGTCATAAGAATAACCTGGAGTCACTGTTAAAACTAAATAACATATGCAGAATTCCTGGCACATGTTAGATGTCCAATAAGTGGTATTAATAGTTCTCTCATTAATAAATGACAAAAATCTAACAATCTATCAACAGGAAAATGCTCACATTTTTACAAGTTTTGCTCACATTTCACCCCTCTCCCAAGTTTCCCTCTAATTATCATCCTTTTGACAGCACAGTAGAGCTATCATTTGGGACCTTGGCTAAAAAGGGGTGTGGACTGATGCAGTCAATTTTACCACTGAGATCCTTTTTAATCCCAATGTTTTTTTCTCACTAATTTTGATTTCCAGAGGGAGATCTCAAGTGACACTCATATATTTCAGGAAAAGACTTGTTTAGCTCCCTCAGTGTTTCCATTTGAAGGTGTCTCGTCAGGAGTGCACAGGTGTTCACGCCATCACACTGGGTGCGTAGGTCATGAGAGATCCTTCAAACAATAAGGATCCTCAACCTGTGAATGAAGGAAAATGGCCAGCACTCACCAGATGTAGAAGTCAGCAGATCTCACCTTAGTGCGTACTTTCAAAACTTCATTGTGGCCCTTGGTACCTAAAGGCACATCAGAAGTTCATCAAAACTGAGTAAGATATTCCTAACTAACAGGAAAAAACTCTTCTGATATTTATTTTGATAGGGTCGTTTCAAAAAAAAAAAGGGAAGAAAAAGGAGGAATAGGAAGATTTCAGTTTTTTAATATTTTATAAAATTTCATTTTTAACATATTTACATATCAATGGGAAAAAATCTGTTACTAATGAAAATATATGGACAAATTCAGTCTGAATTATGGATGGAGAGATACATCCACATATACAGATACACACAAATAATAGAATTTGGAATGGGATGAAAACAGGAAACATTTTCTAGTTTCTTTTTGCAAACCTTTGAATGGCTTTTGAACATATATAATCCATTCTATTAGATCATGTTTTGTTATCTCTTGTTTTTTTTCTCCCTCTAGTCTATTTCATCAACAGTCTATGAGTTCATGAGTTAAAAGAAAATTATCAAGAGGATGAACAATTTCTTATGTAGGAACCAAGGCCTGGGTTCAGTACTCCACATATACAGCCTCAATTAACTCTAATGTAAGGGAAAACTATTATCCCCATTTTAGTACAAATAAAATAAGACAGCTAAGAATAGGCACTTTTCACTTCACAGAGCTGCCTCATTGTATAACATTCTTATCTATAAAAATTGCGATGTCAACTCTTTTTTTTTTCTCTTAGCACTATTTTCCATTCCCTTAATGGGTGTGAGTGTTTTTCTCTGAGACTTCCCTAGTTGTCCAGTTTATTCAGAACTTTAATGCCTCTCTCTGTCTGTCTGTTGAATGCATGAGTGTGCACTCACACATGCTCTCACGCTTGAGTATAGACTTAGAGTCCTCATTCATTCAACAATCATGAAGTGAGCACCTACTATGCTCCAGGCTCTACTCCAGGCATGAGAGAGAAAAGAAGCCACGTGAAGCTTGCACTTTGCAGGGTTAACAGACATTAAAGAAATATATCAAACAAAAAATCATTTTATCACTGTTGTAACAAATGCTAGTCATAGAGTATGTGGTGATGACATATCCTAACATGGAGATCTAAACCTAAAATTGGAAAAAAGAGAACTTAAATATCATCTTTATTAAGAACATAACACACTGATTCCTCTGTGGGCAGATCCACTTGCTTCCTGATGGTGTGAACTAGTTCTCCTTCCCCTCACTTTCTGACTGCCTGAAGCTATAGGACCTTCTTGCTCCAAGACACCTGGTGCTCTATAGCAGATCGAAGGTAACATCAAACTTGATGCTTTTGAGGTTTCGACAGGTGCCTGGGTTCTGATTGTCGTGGTGCATCCTCCTATGCTAGCTTTTGAACATTTGTATATTGTGGCCTTTATTTCTAACCTATAGGATATGTGGTAAAGTATCCCTTTGTTGCTATATGATTCCCAACTATATTTTAAGGTTTTAAAAATGCTTATCATTGTGACAGATGCAGAGGCAACAGAAAATAACACCTCTGCCCTTGCAGAACTCATGTTCTTATGAGGGAGACAAGATCCACGCACACAAACCACCACATGAGAGTATACTGTCAAAAAAGGAAATGGATGCAGAGTTGAGTGTCTAGGGAAGACTTCTTTGAGAAGATGAAGTTTCAAAGGTGACTTGAAGGAAAAATAAACTTGGATAAGTGATTAGAAGACAGGAAGCAATCCAAGGTGAAAATAATAGAGGATTGCCAGGGGAGAGGACAGCGAAGAGATCTGATTATCTAGCTTGCAAGTCTGCCAAAAATAAGGGAAGATGGAGACTCCAGTGATAAGATAAGCTATTGAGAATTGTTTTAACAAATAATGCAAAGCTCTTCTTTTCATAGTAAGTGAAGAGTTCTTGAATCCCTTTCTAATCATTTTTATGATAGAAAAACCATTTTTGAAAACCTATGAAGATTGGAAGGGAAAAAAATGGACAGGGAGACAGATGAGGACGTTATTGACTCGATTTAGCTGTGATGATGTTGATACACGTGTGTGCCCCATGGGACTGGAAGGAATGAATCCAAGAGGATTCATTATATGCTAGCTTTTGAACATTTGTATATTTGCATATTATATAAGCCTGTGCTACAATCTGAACAGAAGGGGTGAGGGGAATGATGGAAGGGAATACAGGGAAGGGAATGTGGGGGGCGAGGGAGTAAAATACAGTACTGCAAAATAAATAAAATAAAATAAAATACAGTACCCAATAGCAGAGGAGTCTTAGTTAAGTTGGGGTCTGTTGAATTTTATTTGGTGGTGGAGCTATTGCATAAAAATGTCCTGTGATCATTTAAAACCATAGTCCTGGTACTTGGGTAAGAAGTCTAGCCTGGGAATTGAATTCTCCTTGGAGCAGAATTGATTGTGCTACTATGAAAACAGATGAGCTTTATGGACGAAGAAGATGCAGAGACAAACCCAAACTCTCAGAAGCCAAAAAAGTCAGCAATAACTAAATATCTCTTAGAAATAAGAAAATAGAATAATTAGACTTCAGATGATAAGAATGTCTATATCATTGGCATCAGACATTTATAATGTTTACAAAATTTCTTGAGAAAATGTAAATGCGAAGTTGAGGGGAAAAAACTCTTCATTAAGTCATCCACATTCTAATGGTGTGGTTTCTAGAGAGATTGACACTGTTGGCTTGGAAGTGGCCACATTCCATAATTACCTGACGAGTTCTCATGATTCCTGGGAAAATGGCAAATGCCTTACTAAGACAGTAAGAAGATGGCAGCTGATTTGTTTCCAATAGCTCCATAAATCATAAGAAAAGTTGGAGGTTTCAATTAAGAACTGAAATGGCCCCCAGACAACTTAATAAAGGTAGATTTTATTTTATTTATTTTTTTTTTTGCAGATTTTTGTCATTGTTCATCCAAGGCTCCCTAGGTTAAATGTTTTAGTGATAGATAATTAAATGAGCTTTTATTTATCGGACTTACAAGAGTTGTGATCTTATCATTGAGTATGTCTCACATATACCAACATATTTGCCAGTGAACTCACATGACACCTCTTCCCAATCACAAAAAAAGCCCAAAGCAGTAATTAAATTTCAAATTGCAATTTCTTTTTGAAAATACCAGACAGTGAAAGTATAATTGGAAAGATATAATACATGTGATAACTTCTCAATGTAGACACTAGTTCTGTCTGACATTAAAAACTTTTTAAAAATCAAAAGATGTCCCAAGTGTTAATACTCGGTCTTGGTTTGGCTGCACTGAGTGAAGCCTTTTTCAACACAAACTAGGCCAGTTTATCAGGAGGTTATTCCCAATTGGAATATTAGCCATGGTATTGCTAGTTCCTTATCTTTAAATTTCTCTCTCACTAGGCAGGAACAAATAATAGCTTAGTCTGTTGAATTCTCACCAGCCTCTTCCTCTGACAAGCTCTTACCTAGTTCCAATTATTCATTGATTCATTCAACAAATATCTAATGATAAGTGCTGGTGGATAGATAAGAACTAGATGGAAAAGGTTATTCTTGATCTTATGAAGCTTTACATCTGTGAGACAGACTCTGTGTGTGTGAGAGAGAGAGACAGAGAGACAGAGAGAGACAGAGAGAAAGAGACAAAGAGAGAGAGTGTTTATAGAGGGCAGGGGTGAGGAGGGATTGGGAAGATAAACTAATAAATGATAGGTGACAATTTCAGATATTGGTAAATGCTATGCAGAAGAAGAAAAAAAGAATGAATTGACAGAGGGTGCAAGGTGACTTCTGAGCTAAGATAACCATGTCATGTCTTGTAGGTCTTAGTCAGATGTAGGGCTGAACATTAGGTGGAATGGCAAGCCCCTGAAGGACTTTAGGCAGTAGAATGAAATGGTTTCATTTAGCTTTAAAAGATCATATCTATTGCTATGTGGAGAATACACTGTCGGGTGGCAGGGATGGGAGTAGGGAGACTGGTGAAAATGGTTGTTGAAGAGGACCAGAGGAGAATGAATGGCAGCTTGAATCTGGGGCATAACAACAGGGCTACAGAAGACTTGGCAGGTTTAAAATGCAGCTTAGAGGAAGGGTCTGGCTGGACCAGATGATGAGCTGAATGTGGGAGTGCAAAGGAAAGGCCAGTTCATGGATGATGCCTGGAGTTTTGGCTTCACCAGCTGGGAATACCTAGGGGAGACAGGTTGTTTGGGGGAAGTTAGAGCAGAAAATCAAGAGATCCTCCCTCCCCAGCTCTCCCTTCCATGCCAGGGGTAGCTTCTTTAATGCCTTACACACACCTTTGTTGCTGGGTGTACCATGTTTCATGCAACTTGTATGTTTAATGGATTTTGAGTCCTTGAAAAGGATCTTGTTTTATTTGTATCCCAGATACTACCAAAGTGTCTGACGCATAGTAGGTCCTCCGAATAAATATATTTACTCAATAACGTGTACACTGAAGTAAAATGTTTCAAGTCCAATCACTTATCTTTTTGGAAAAGTAGTGTTTTGCATAACTGAGTACAGTATATCTTTCTTCCTTGACTTATGAACTGTTTTATGCATACTGGAAAATACATGCCATATAAAATTAAAAGAGCCATGATTGCAATTTAGATGTGCCATAATTAAAAGAAATCTCTATTTATACGTAAAATAGATTACATTTTCTGTAGAGAACAAACCAAATAAGTTGTTTATGAACAGGAAATCTTTGAAGTCCCTCATAGGGCTTAGATCAGTCCCACTGAATTTCGTAGGGTTTCAAAACATATTTATTTAAGAAATGGAATTGAATGTAACAGCGTATTTTACCTCAATGCTTTCACTGGTCTATAAAAATTATATATGAGCAGAGTACTTTGGAATAAACTATTTAAGTCTGGGAGGATTTAAAATTAATATCTAGGGAGAGAGAGCCATTGATATTTAAAGGTTACCTAGTACCAAATCAAACAGTCACTTTTCGCGACACTTGACTACCAGAGACAGTACTTTCTGGGACTGTACAGCATGTAGCATTTCAGTACAGTGTTCACTCCAGATAACTTACTGCTTTTGTTGTTGCTTCACTACATCTCGTACTTACAGGAAAATGAAATGTTTGAACCACAAAACCCCAGACAGTTCAGTCCACAGGTATAAAAAGCAATGTGATCCCGAAGAATAACATTATGTTAATTTTTGATTAATGAGAAGAGAAATTTTGATGCAGCCTTGAGTGTTTTTTTTTTCCTTTCCTAAGCCAGAGTGTTCTATAAAATCCCCACCTACACAACCATTACCAAAAAGCACAGAGAAATAATTCTCTGATTGCAGTAAGGAAAACATGGAGGAAAATGCTGGTCTCCCTTCAGTGCCAGAATTGCAGTGGCAAATATAAAAGAAACTATAGAAACACAAGCGCTAAGATGGGGAAATAAAGCTGACGAGAACTCTGTGGTTTATTGCTGGAAACTCGAGCCAATGCAGGCTGTGAATTCTGTTTCCTGTCTATTGGGACCTGATCAATCCATCACGGAGCAGGGTGGGTCACAGACAATGATGATAATAAAAAGAACAAAAAAACAGTAATAAACAATAGCACTATTCGTTAGGTCTTTTAGTAACCATGATCTCGGTGACACACATATCTCCACGAGCTTTATATTTATCATCGCTAATTCCCACATTCATCCCACAAGGTAGGTTGAGTATCCCCACTTTTAACTAAAGAAAGTGCAATTCAAAAATGGTTGAAAAACTTATTCGAAACTGTATTTCTAGTAAGAAGCAAGCCGGAATCCAAACCCAAGTACATCTGGATCCAAGTACCTCACCCTGAACTAGTGAATGATGCAGAAACAGGTGACGTCCAAGGGCCCAGTCAGGAGTCAGAATAAAAACAACTCCCTTAGCCATAGCCATTAAATATTTTACCAGTTCTTGGGAAGAAAAAATTGATTTAACCCAAGAAGTATAGCATACTGAGAAGAAGCATTTGACAGAGTACTCATCGTGTTTCGTTAATTTATTTAATATATATAGTTTCTAATTCTTGCTATCTTTATAATGTGCCAAGTATACCACCATTGGGGTATTATTGAGAAATGTACCTGAAGTGAACTAACCCATCTGATCAGGATTCTCATTCACAGAGGGGCAAACCAGGTAAGCAGAACCCCGTAAGAAGGTGATACCAGAATAGGGTCTATTGCTACCTGAGTGCACCAGGCCTCAGAGGAGGCAAAAGTATCCTCCCTCCTTCAGCCCCTCCTCCCCAAAATTCTTAAATATCTGCAGCACTTAGTATTTACGTATATATGTTTGTATTAAAATAGTTTCTGTTGGATTGTATTCTATTAGCATGTTTCTGGTCCCTTTTTCAAGTGCTCTGTGATTGTGAGATGTGTGAGCATCATGAAATTCAGCGTTTATTGTAGTTCAACCACTACATATTTATGGCCCTTTTAGATCTTACGATTTATGATCATAAATTACCAGTTCTGCGTTCAGTAAATTTCTGGGTACCCTGAGAAGTTTTTCTTAGACTTACAATCATGTTAGCGAGTAAAAGCTAATTTTAAGCATAAGAGAAAGGATGAAGAAAAACTAAATTCTCTGGTAATAAGAGAACGAAATACAGGAGTTTAAAGAGGGAAGGAAGGAACTGCAATTATCAGGGAAGAAGGGCTCTGCAAATGCAGTCAGGATCAGCTTGGCTGTGAAGAACGAGCAGGGACTGGTGGTGTTACAAGGGCACCAACACTTATTGAGCAGCTACTGGTACAGAACAGAAAGGATGCGTCCACTCGGCTCCAGCAGAGCCCAACACCAACCACTGAGAACTGCGGTAGAGGAAGACTGGCTATTTTACTGATGAATGATGCTACCCAGGAGAACGGGAAGCTCGTGCTCACAAGCTGAACTCCTTGATGGCATGTAGGTTACAGATTCCATAGGGCAAAATCACAAGACACCGTGGGTTAGGGGTTCACGGTCGTGCTGGGAGCTGATTGGTCAGAGGTGAGGTGAGGGTAATGAATCATTTCTTCGGGTCTTGAGGACAGCCCTGAGGTCTTTTGCAGTGTCCCTCTGTCCCATCTCATGGGAAAGTAGCCCATGGGTCATTCTACCTTAGGACTCAGGAACTGAAACAGAACTTGGGTCAAGATGATATCTTTAGCCCGCCAGAGGTCCGGACCATGTGATCATTAGGTCTTGGCCACTCCCTTCTGCTGCCTCACTTTGTCTGTAAGAGATTTCAACAGGAGGTTTTGAGGGAAAGGTTTGGCTCTGCACCCCTGTTGAGTAGCCTCTTTCGAACCACCTGTTAACTTTTCCATTTGGGGTGCAGAAGTCTAGTGCACCTCAAATTACTTGATTCTGACAGCTAGGAATCTTGTCTGCAGGAAGAGAACCTCCTGAGCAAAGCTCTGGTCCTTTCCTTCTCTGCCTACAGCTTGGGTAGCTCTGGCCTCAGTCCATTTCTCTGGAAGGACTTTGCTGAAATAAGCAACAAGAACACACACCAACTTCTGAATGTTTTCATTTTCCCTAAAGCTGTAGGCTTAGTCAGCACATGGTCAGTTTTCAGAGGTATCACAAGTAAAAGTTATATTAACTCTTTTGCCACAGCCTACAAAGGTCACCAGCTTTGCAGCCTGTGTATCTGTTTCCTTGTCATTCACCATGTAACTGCCATGCCAATGTCACATTTTTAGGTTAAGTCCAGGAACCCAATTCGAAGAGTAAAATTTTGAATGAGGAATATGTTGCATTGTGTGTGGCGGGCAGGGGAGGGGCAGGCGGAAGTATTGCAGAAATCAATTAAACCAAGCTTCTTACCTCGAATCTGTTATTAACTATTGTGAATAATCTAAAGTGCTTTATGCAAATCGTCCTTAAGAATAATGGAAAATACAATTAAGCAGGTTTTTTTTCAAAATCTTCCATCATTTCTATCATATTATCAAAAGCCCTTCCATACATTTCATATACTTTCCCAAAATTGTCATGAATCACAAACCCCATTTCTTGCTAACAATTCACAACACCCCTGGAAGATGAGACTATGAAACGTCTCCGCCCCGGGCGCCACCCTGGCCCCTGGTGTTCGCCACTCCAGTTCTGGCTCTTCTGCAATGTCCTTCAAGCCCTCTAGTTAACCTGTACTAGAAGACCTGTATTTAAAGACAAATTAGTTAAAACTATTCACTCAGGTCTCAGCAGTGACCTTGGGTCTTTATGAATGAGTGTGTGGTCCTCTGATATTCTAGTAAAAATAATATGAGGGAGGGAAGGAGGGGGAGGGAGAGGGAGAGGGAGAGGGGAGGGGGAGAGAGAGAGAGAGAGAGAGAGAGAGAGAGAGAGAGAGAGAAGGTGGGTCTGTGTTTTCTGAAATGCAGCAGACAATAAATGTTTGTTGATAGAATGAATCTCTTAATAATCTCTTGATTACAGTTTGAATGCCAAATAAACAGATTTCAGGGTTGGACCTATTCCGTCTCCTTCCAGACAAGGCGGGCTGATCCAACAGCCTCTGTATCTGGGTTTGGGTCATCTTCAATGCAAACCTGGTTAGGTGCTGAGGAGGCTCTAAGACTATTTTTTCTCTCCCCGCTTGCTCCCTTTTAGCCATCTGACTCTTTTCTTTCAGGCACTTCAAAGCAGTAAGCCAAAGTAGCAGGTCTTCTGGAAACCCCAGCTTGCTGTTTTCTGGACTAATTTATCCTCTCCTCTGCTTTTCATCCCAGCTGCTTCCCCCACCCCCTGCTCCTGACTCACTATGCCATAACAGCAAAGGCCCAGGGCATTCTGCGATCCTTTCTTTCAGAAGGCCATGCTGGGCTCATGAGTTTACTGAGGGGGGCCCTTCAGTCCAGCGAGCACTGCAGACAGCAAACCACAAATGCCAGCTTACAAATGAGCTTCCTGTCCAGGGACTGTCCCACCACCAAACATGTGCCATCACTTCTGAAGAAACACAAAGCAGCGGTCCTGACACTTATGAGCCTGTGGGTTCTGGAGGAAGCAGAGGGAAACTATGGTGAACAATCAGCGAAGGCCTCTGATCCCCAAGCCAATTCCCAGGTGAAGGTGACAGTTCAGGAACTCTGCTCCAACCTGTACTTGCTCTTCCATCGACTGGACAGTCATTCTTATTGACAAGCACCTTCGTGAGAACTAAATTATACATAGCTAGTTTCTCATCTTCATAGAAGTAGGGAATACAGTTTAAGATAGAAAAAAACATTTGGAATATATTACGGTATTCGAGGAAGAAAGTTGAAGTCCTGGGTAGGACTAATAGAGTCACTTATCGGCATACAGGAAATAGAAACTTAGACCATTTTAGACTTGATGAGAGGGTAACACAAGAGGGAATCATGTCCTTTCATTGTAAAGAGTTAGGGGTTCAAAGTCAAATACACCTCATTTCACATTTCCCGTTATTTCGAGTTAGGCTCTCCTTCTCTCCCTCCACGTAGGCCATACCAGCCTCGTCGACATTTCTGTACTGTCCCAGACATGTCACTTACCTTTGCAACGGACTTCACATGACTCACCCCTCACGTTTTCAGGTGTTAACATAAATGTCACCTTCTTATGAGGCGTCTTTAAACCACACTCACCTCAAAAAACTCCCTAAGTTTTTCCTTATTTTTCTCTTTATCACCTCTGGTCATCTAAACAATATTTTACATTTTCCTTACTTATAAAGAGACTATACATCTTATTACCCATTGTAGCTTCAGAGCCCAGAGGAGTATCTGACCAGAACAGACTCTAAGTATTTGTTGACAGAATGAATGAATGAATGAATGACAACCCGGCTGCTTACAGAAACTATTGCAGGATTTGACCTATTCCTTCTCCCTTCAGACAATATAGTTTGACTTTTTCATGTTCATCAGAGCAAAAGTAAATATCCTGATCATCTACTATTAAAACAAAAGAAAGTGTTACTTTCAGGAGAACCTCAGAATTATACTAGACATACCAAATGAAGGTGAGGGTCTGTCAGTTTGGGTATGTGATAGATTCCACAAACTAGCAACGATGAGGTCTTTAAGTCAACTTAAATGCCAGAGGCTACCTGGCACTGCTGGCTGCACCTGCAGCACTGGCTGACATCACAGGTGAGCATCAGAGTAGAGAACTGGAATCACCGTGTTGCTGGTCTGCAACACTGCTGTGCAGCAGAGTCACCTGTGCAGCTTCTGCATCTGAAACCTACCTGTCAGGATTCTGACTTCTTTGAAAAAACATTTAGGGACAATTTTGATAACCAGACAGGTGTGAGACCCGGTGGTTTAGGGATACAATATATCCTATTCTTTACATTGCCTGCAATTCTTTCCGATATCTGTCTAGCTTAAGGATCAGCAGAATTTACGTGTGTGGGGGTGAGCGCTCACATGTGGGTGTGCCAGGCACACGAAGCGCAGCCTGTACCCTCTGCAGGGAAACTGCCAAAATGTCAGACTTCTCAAAATTTTACTTTGAGTGGGCCCGGTGCCCAGGAAATGGGTTAAACCATTCGTAACATCCTTTTCACGTGAAAGGATAGTCTCATTTCCAAACAATAAGGTCACACGATAAATTTTGAAATAAAACTGGTTTATAGTTTGGGACTTGCCTATACTAGAGATTTAAAATTTTAAACACAAAGCTCATCGTAATTATGCCGGCAAAGATGTGGCCTGACAGGCAATTTATATACTAGGCAATTTATGAAGTGTTTACACTGGTTTTATTGAAATATGGGCAGCAGGTAACAGCTTGTGTTTCCCAGGGCACAGTAAGAGCTCTAGCAATAGTAGCTATATTTTAAGGATGACAAAGGCCAAAAACTGTAGTTGATGTCAGACATGGCGAATCTAAGACACCATGGTGGTGGTTTTAGAAACTGCACTTGATAAAGATTTCAAATTGTTGCCCCTTTTAGTTACTTAGATACAAGTAGGTATTTTTCTTCTATGCAAAAGACCTCAGGATCTGTACTTCTCATCTACGTTTCTGAAGGAGCTCCACGTTAAGTGTCTCTGAGGATGCCTATGCCTTCTCTCCAGGAGTGTTGCTCGCACTGAAGAGCAGAGGTCTTCTCAACAGTCCCCCAAGTCTACAGCCATAATAAACACATCACCTTTGTCCTTGTAGGTCAGTCCTAGAGTTGGAGCCCCGCTCTCTCCCGGGAACCAGGCAGGTGCAGAATCACTGGAGAAGTATCAGAATTACGAGCTGGCCTCTTTCCTCTATAGTGGATGTCTGTGCCTCATCATCATCATAGGGCTACCCAAGACCCTCTCACCTTGAGAAATGAGCCCTTTACGCTACTCCCTCTCCTTCCTCTGGTCCCTGATTCTCTAATCTGTGTGTCCTGGGATATATATGTACCCTTTTAAGATTATAGAGGTTGCTTTATGTGAATATATGGTCTTACTTTATAGAAATTACATTAACCTATATATCTGCTTCCTTTCTTTATTATTTTGCATTCCAAACTGTACTTTCAAGATGTACACAGTTAGCTGCATATAGCACCCTGATTATTGCTCCTAAAAGCTACATAAATATTTGTTTGTATCTGCCTTATTTTGCTTCTTTCCTCAGTGAGGGTGTCTCCCGTTGCTCATTACCACAGCCAGTGATGTAGTAAATATCCTTACACTTGTTGAAGAGAAGTCTATAAACAAGAACAGGTTTGTGAGGGTTTTAGGCCACACACATATATTATTTTGTGAGGTATCGATGGGTTTCTCTCCCCAGTGTTTTTGCCACTTTACACTTTCTCCAGCTGAGTATGAGGCTTCCCATTTCATTACTATTACCAATGTTTGCTATTATCATAATTTCTAATTCTTACCAATCTGAAGGGTATAAAGGGTTATCTCATTACTGTTTTCCTTCACATTTCTCTGATTATTACTGAGGGTAAGAAACTCTCACACATATAAAATATTTAGGTTTCCCTGGTTGTGAATTGCTAATTCACATCTCTTGATTATTTTCTACTGTTTTACTTGCAGATCAACAGATATTTCATTATGTTCAAGATCAGGGGTCCTTACCCCACGAGCTGCACACCGGTACCTGTCTGTAGCCGGAACTGGGCCACATAGCAGGAGGCGAGCGGCGGGCAAGCAAACAAAGTTTCATCTGTATTTGCAGCTGTTCCCCAGAGCTAGCATCACGGCCTCAGCCCCACGTTAGGTCATCAGGCGTTAGATTCTTATAGGTGCACAAGGCCCTGGTGCCAAAAAGGTTGGAGACCTCTGTAATAATCCCTTGGTTTTTAATGTTGCAAATGTGGTTCCCAGTTTGTCAATTTGTTACTTTGTGTCCCTCACTGATCACAATCCTTAATTTTGATGTAGTCACAATCCAATCCACTTTTTTTTGAGATCTATTATTTTTATTACATGTATACATTTCTTGGAAAAATGTCCATAATATTTGTTCAAGGGGAAAAAAATCTAGTTATAAAAGAGCATGTATAATGTGATTTCATTTATGTAAAATTTTTCTCAAGATCTGTAACAAGTATACCCTCTTCATTGGCTTGAGTATAAAATAAAGCCATATTTTTTTAATGCTCAAATTATAATAACGCCAATCCTATTCTGCTCAGTTTAGCAGAAAATATGGTCTCCGGCCCCAAGATTCCTCAGTGACATTCCTCAATGTCAGTTGTGACCTTCACACAGAACCAATTCTTGGCGTTGCTGTTTTTTTCCTGCTGTTTTTCTATTCTCCGTTTCACTTAGCTTTATCTTTATTATTTTCGTCCTTCTGCTAGCTTTGCCCAAACCACTTTTGACTTTTATGGTGTGTGTTAGGGTTTTGTCTAAAAAATCATGTTTTTAAAATTTAGCTTTATAATTGCGTAGACTTTAAAATACCAATTTTAATTTTACCAACATAAAAAGCCAAAATTTTCAACAATATCTTTTAAAAAGTTCTTTCTTTTCCTATGATTTTTGGTGCAACTTGTATCACTTAATAACTACATTCTGAATTCTCCATTTTATTCCACTGGCCCTTTCCAATTCATTTATTCTATTATCTATTAATTCATTTTACAAATATTTATTAACCCCCTACTATAACACAGTCATTTTTGCGTTGGAGAAAGAGAAAAAATCTCCTAAGTACCACAGAGCTTCTCTTAAGATACTGTAGAGCCTTAAAGTTCATTATAAGAATTTCAGCTTTTCTAAAATATCAATAATTAATAGCTGGCACATATATTGTATTACTATTTACCAAGTACTCTTCTAAGGACTTTGCACATATTAATTTCTCTGATCCTCTCAATAATGCTTTGAGATACTACTACTATTCCCACTTTATAAATGAAGAAACCATGGCAGAGATAGCTTATGTTAACTTGCCCAAGATCATACAGCTGGTGAGTCATAAAGCTGGCATTCAAATCCAATCAGTCTGATTCTGGAGCCTGTGCTCATACACGTGGCCCGGTACTGCTTCTGAATGGGGCAGGAAACCATCGTAAAACTATCAGAACTGTCCCAGATGTTAGGTTTACTTAAGCAGCTGTGTTGGAATTAGGCTGTAGTTGAGGCAAGAGAAGAAAAAAGAGACCTATTAGGGACTATTTCAATAGTCTAAACAAGAGATGATGGTGATTTGGACTAATTTAGAGCAATGGAGGAAGGAGGAGCCGAATTCTGGATCTGTTGACAACTGGGCAGTGGAGTATGAAAGAGAGAGAAGGACCGTTGATGATTTTAAAGTTTAATCTTGAATGACTTGAACAATGGGGTTGCCACGTACCTAATGGGGAAGACTACCTCAAAAACAAATTAAGGGGGGAAAACTCCCTCATTCTTTTAGATGTCATTTTTTTCTTTTTCTTTCTCTTTTTAAATACATATTTAAAAAAAATTTTCAATTACACTTGACATACAGTATTATATTAGTTTCAGGTGTATAACACAGTGATAAGACATTTATATAACTTATGAAGTGATCACCCTAATAAATCTAGTACCCATTTTAGATGTCTCTTTAAAAAGGGACCTAAAAGATCCCTTTTGGATGTTATTAGACATGCAAATGAGATTTGACTAGGCAGTTGTATATGTCAGTCTGGAGGTCAGAGGCAATATCGGTTCAGGAAAAATAAATTTGAGCAACATTACCATATAAACTTAAAAGGATGGAATAAATCACCAAGGAAAAGAGAATACAGGAAAAATGGGGTCCATGGACTGATCTAGATATACTCCAACATTACGCCAGAGATGCAGAGGAAATGATCAAAGAAGATACACTCCAGAAATTCAAAGGAAATGAACAAAGAAGATTAAAAGCAGCAGCCAGTGAAGACAGAGTAAAACTAAGAGGCTACAATTTTACAGAAGCCAAGTGAAGAGAGATTTGGAGGAGGAAGTAATTTACTTTATTAAATACCAGTGATAGGTCAAGTTAGAAAAGACCCGAGGATCGACTATTGGATTGGAACATGGAAGCCATTTATCATCATGAAAAGAATGGTGAAAGATTGTGGGTTCAAGGGACAAAGAAAGGAGAGCATTAAAGACAGCAAGAACACACAACTCTTTCAAGGAGTTTTGCTCTAAAGTGTGACAACAAAAGTGTGAAAACTAAAGGTAGATGTGAAATCAGCAAATAGAGGATTATTCTTAAGATGTGAGAACTTGTAGAATGCTTGGCTGCTGTTGGAAAATATTCCAGAATGAATAAAAAAATGGAGAATTGTAATCTGTTTGAATAGGTGAGAGAGATTAGAATTTTGGTTCTGAAGTGGCAAGAAGCACAAAAATTCCATTCATTACAACAGGAGAGAAGGCAACAGACATAAGCACAAGTAATGTTTAGTACTAATATTTGTTTTTATAAACTCATAGCATATTCACCAACACTGCTATATGATCTTATTAGTTATCATAATTTGACTATTGCTTTTCTTGTAGTTCTTGTTGGTTTATGTAAATATTCATAGATCTACAAAGAAGGACAGTTTTGTGTCTTATCTTCTTTTCCGGTTAATATGCTTCTGTCATAGTCATTACTAACAGCCCCCAGTATCTCTGCAGCTTCTCCTTCCTGGGTCCATATGAAAATTTCACTTCCTACATCCCCTGTTTTCAGGTTGGGCCTTGTGACTATTTCAGGTCAAACGAGTTTTAAGCCAAGTGACATGTATCACTTTGGAACCAGAGCATTTAATTGTGTATGCCAGATCTCCCAAATTGTCATTTTCCCTTAGATACAATGACTGGCAATGCTTAAGATGGTGGCTATTCCATCAGCCTGCGTATCTTGAGTGACAATGAGCCCTGCCCCTCTGCCATACCCTAAAAAACAGTTAGCATGAGCAAGAGGTAAACTCTTGAGTTTGAGCAACTAAAATGTTGCATTTTTATGAACTGCAGCATAATCTAGCCCATCCTGATTGATATGCCTCTTATTTATTTTTCATGTCTGGTTGCATTGGTTAGGACTTCTAATACCATGATTAAAAGTAATGATGGAAGCAGGGATCCTTGTATTACTAAATGGCATTACATAATGTTTGTAGTAGGATTTTATTAAGTTAAGTAATTTCCCATTTATTTCTAGTTGTGTGTGTGTGTATAATCACAAACAGGAATTGAGTGTTGTAAAATGCGTTTTCTGCTTCTATTCAGATAACATAATTTTTCTCCTTTAATCCACTGGTATAGTGAATCTCTGCTATTAAACATTTGAATTCCTGGAATAGACCCTACTTAATCATGATATGCTACATTGTTGGATTTGATTAATATCTGATTTGCATTTTAGCATTTACATTTTAAATGCAAAGGGCCTAAGATTTTCTTTCTCATACCATCTTAATGTCTTGAAGAATGGTTTTTCTAGCCTCATAAAATGAATTGGGCATATGTCTGTTTGCTGGTAAAAAAATTAGTAGGGTCGGAATGGTCTGTTTCATAGTAATTTGATATAACAGAAAAAATGTCTTATTTAATATTTTAAAATAATATAATTATTTTAACTTGGTTTGATTAATGTTCTCAATTTCTTTGATTTCTACGTTTGTCTTCATTATTGTGGATCAAGTGAATTGAGTATTAACAATGCCTAGGGTCAATAAATATTACATATTAAAACTGTCACAATTTAAATTTTCTTACTTCTTATTTGCTCTTAACTCTTTTGTACATTATTCTTTTGTTAATTGAACAATCAGATCATTTGACTCCAGTTTTTATTGTAGTAAATGTTTTCAAAGCTATAAATTTTCCACTGAATACTGCCTTAACTATATTTCATAAATTTTGTTATGTAATAATTTCATATATCAGTTGTAATTATTACACAATTTTATCATTATTTCTTCTTTTATTCAAGAGTTATTTAATAGTATGAGTTTAGTTTCCAACTATGTGCTAGTTTTTTAGCTATCGTTTTGTTGTTGATTTCTAATTTTATTGGATGACTAAGTGTGCTATAAAGATTCCTTTATTTATTGAAACCTGTCACACAGTACATATATACTTTTGTGAATATTTTACGGGCATTCGACAATACTAAAACTTTTCTATATATTTTTTACACTTCTATTTCTGTATAAATCTATTATTATTCTGGGCATAATAATTATTCAAATCTTCTATTTTGCTTAATGTCTGTTTGATCAATAAGTTTTCAGAAACATGTTAAAATGCTACTCCATTGCCTTCTCAAGTGCGGTGTTGCTGTTGGACCCAAACCCTTTGCCTGCGTCTGACATTCAATGCTTCCGAAGGAAGCTGAATTTTGGTGCCACTTAACCATTACTCCCTGAACCTTGGTCAAAACTGAGCTGCATCTGTGGGTTTGGGGCCTCGTAATGGTTCAGGAAAAAACAAGTCACCCAGTTAAAAAGAGTAGAGATTGAAAAGATTCCAAACCCCTTTCTCATGCATACTACTCTGGACTTTTCCCTATGTCTCCCAGGAGATTCTTACTGTTTTTACATTAATTCTCAGCTCCTAATATAATGTCTGTTCCACAAGGGTTCACATTCAGTGGGTCACAGTCAAACTCTAAGAGGCAGAGAAAGGCCTAGAAGGTGATTAAACAAATTTAAGAAAGTGAGAGTTACTAAAAAGCTAATAGGATTGTCCAGCAGTGTTGTATACCCACTGGAGGTTGAACGTAAATTTATCAATATATCAACTTGCCCAATATTGTGACTCCCTTTAACAAATCTCAGGGACATAGATCTATTTGGTATTCCTAATTGGTGCATATTCTTAATTGGTAAATGATTTAGGAATCCATAATTTTTAATCTTCTTAAATTAGTGTTTGATTTACTTCTCTGCAGAAATATGTGCACTGGTTATCTATCTATTGCTTACAAAATAAAATCTAAATATTTCTTAGGTTAGCATTCAAGGTCTCTCCATAATCTGGTTAAAATATACATTTTCACTTTTACTTCTATATCTCATTTTTTTCCTGTCACATAGAACTATTTGCCATTCTCAGAACATATTCCATTTTGCTTTACATGACTTTGATACTGCCTTTCCATATCCTGAAGAGGACATCTGCCTTCTTTTTACATTTCCTAGCCCTTATGTCTCAAAATTATCCTTCAAACCCAACTCTCATCCCAACTTCTCCATGAAGCTCTCCTTCTCTGACTGCCCAAATGGTTTTGGGCCTTTTTACATGCTGCCTTTATTCTAGTTATCTGTGTATCTGGCTTGATGGTTATTCAATACATGCCATGGTCATACAGGGACCAAGGACCTGTTGTTTTGCTTTATTTTCTCCTAGTCCATCATCTCCCTTTTCTCTAACAGCTATACTTAAATTTTCCTTTAGGAAACCACCTCTTCTGGACTTTTCATCCATATAATTTTGGGAGAGGCATACTTCCGGTGTGAGGAATGCATAAATAACCTAGATCAACACACAGGACTTGGCTCAGGAAGCAAATATGTCACTAAAGACATGGAACTTAGAATCAGTGAGCATCCATCCTAGAACTGTCTTTGGAAATGTAGATAAGCGGGCAGAATGTAATTCTGAAACTGCTAAGAGTAATCTGGCCCACACAGAGAAGACCTTGTTGAGAATAAAGCTAACAGAAGAAAGAAAAGTCAGGATAAGGGAGGAAAAATATTCCTGATTGCATCATTTGCATCTTGGGATACAGCCATATCAGAGGATGAACACCTGGATTTTTCAGTTGTCACCAATGAATCTTCTTTGTTTATATTTTTAAATTTGACTTTTGAATCCTTAAAGTTCCATAACATCTACAAATAGCCACTCACGACATCCTCTGCCAGCTGCAGACCTCTGAAGCATCTCCTGTATATAGCACTGATTCGGTATTTAGGACAAAGTGAGTTACATGGTCTTTTATCTGGTTGAGTACATTTCCTGGCCCTCCATCTAAGAGCAGGTTATTTGAGGGCAGTTTATTGCAGACCCTGAAGCCAGACTTCCTGAGGTTTGAATCGTGATTCTGCCACTTACCTGCTGAGTGACACTGAGCAAAGTATTTCACCTTTTTGTGCTTCTGATTCATCACCCACGAGATGGAAATTAGACCTGTAACGACTGGAAAACAAAAACAAACAAAAAGAATGGTAATATCTCATAGGGCTATGGTAATGAGTTAACCATAAAGCACTCAGAAAAGTATCTGGTGCATAATATATGCGGTACAAGTAAGCCTTCTGTAAGTGCCAGCTATTTTTATGACTATTATTATCACAGTGATGATCATTATCATTATTATTATTTGTAACCCCACTGCCTAATGCAGTGCCCCTCAATTATAGGGAATGAGTCATTCTTAACTATTATATAACAAGATTTTATTATAGTACTTATTTGTCTGATCCTGCAGTTTTAACATCAACCAAACCACCAAGGCATCACAAGGAAGCCACTATCATCTCAGCTCAGAACACTGCAGAAGTCCCAAATCTTCCTGCTTCATTCCTGTTTTGCTACTCCCTTCACCTTCCTCTCCATCCCTACCTGTACTCAGTTCCTGTCCTTTTAGCTTTATCTCTCATGCCCAGCACTGAAGCGGGCCTAGAACATGCTGACAGAGTTCTCATCGGTCATTGTTGGGTATCAGTTCTCTTTCATCTGCTTCTCGATCTTAATTTCTCTGCATTATAACTCCTTGGACCTCTGTGTTGGGGGTCAACTAACAACCAATACAAGAGCATCTACTCCATTGTAAAGCTTTAGAACAAACTTTAATGAAGATTCAAAATGTAACCCCTGGGACACAGGAAGTATCTAATACTACCCATCTTAAAAGGGTTAAGGATGAGAGTATATCTTCTCTTCAACCAAAATTTCCCCTCATGTCTGTTTCCCCTACAAGTTCAAGGAGAATTTTTAGGTTAGGTAACTATATTCCATGTCAGTAGTAGTCAGTCACATGAATAAGATTAAGATGGTGATGGGCCCACATTAGTCACTTAAGAGCTAAGGAAGGTGGCTAGACGGAGGAGGATCCAGTTAGCTTGCAAATCGCAAAAATTACTGAACTCTATTTAAACAATACAAGAGATATTTGACCTGGCCATTTGTAAATTTTCAACACCATCACCAGTCTGGATGCAAAAGTAGCAGCCATCATTCAGAATGTTACCTTGAAACAAAATGTGGGATAAATTTAGCAAAAGGCACAAAACCCATACAAATATCTATGATTTAAACACGAGACGGTTCCAATGTGCTAAATTTGGAATGATCTGCTTATCCATGGTCCTGCTGGAGGAAATAAAATGCTGGGAAATGAAGCAAACATCTCAACGTTTTGCTCACAGAGCTTAAGTCCTGGGGATGTAACGTACAGCATGGCGACTATAGTTAAAAATATTGTTTTGCCTATTTAAAAGTAGCTAGGGGAATGAATCTTGAAAGTTATCATGAGAAACAGTAATTTGTAACTATGTACAGTGACAGACATTACCTGGACTTATTGTGGTGATCACTTTGCAATATATACAAATCTCAAATCATTACGTAATACGCCTGAAATTAATACCATGTCAGTTATACCTCAATTAAAAAAACCCTCAAGGTACTAATGAAAGCAAAAGGGGGTAGGAAAACACACTGACAACACACATATTAATGACTTGGGATATGATTCTGACATGTTATCAAACAGACTAATAATAATAATGGCTAACTTTATCAAGTGTTTACTATGTATTAGACATTGGTCTCTCTCTCTCTCTCTCTCTCTCTCTCTCTCTCCCTCTCTATATATATGTGTATGTATGTGTATATATGTGTATGTATATATATATACATATATACATACACATATACACACACACACACACACATATATATATATATAAACCTATGTAATCATCACAATAAACCAATGAGAGAGGTGCAATTATTTTTGCCATTTTACAGATCAGAATACTTAAGTATAGGGAAGTTAAATATTTTGCAGTACATTACCTAGCTAAGAAGTGGGTGAACTACCATTTTGAGTCTAGACTGCCTAATGAGTTCCAGAGTCTACACTTTTAATCATCATGCCATACTACAGGATATAATGTTCTTAGTTTTGCTGAAATATTGTTTCTCCTAATTAAAACAATTTGGGGTAATATTTCAAACATAAACATGTTTATATTATTACATTATAAAGGTTTTTCTCATGCATGTCAGAGAATTAAAAATCAAGATTCTTTAACTCATATTGGTGCAGCTACAAAAGTACAAGCTATAATTGTTGATGTCTAGTGAACGCAATAACACTGAGAATGTATTCTGTTAGATTCTGAGTGGAGCAACAGTATTTACATTAATTATGCTGGTTTAAATTGGTGATTTATAAAACTACCTATAACTTGCTGTGAAAGTATCTAGGTGGTTGTTTGATACACGGAGAAATGTGGAAATTGACAAAATAGATTTGTCGCAGTTGTATAATTTCAATCAAAATTTTAAATAAGTGCTTTACACATAACTTGAGTAACTGAAAATCTGCAGATATACAGCCTGGTTATGTCACCTCGGTTCTCGGGTAGGTAATCACAGTCACCTCCATGAGTAAACCAGAAATATTCTCAACATTCAAGTCAAGTCTTCCCGAGACAGTCTTTTCTGGATACAAATAAGAGTCACTGAGGAAATATTAAAAGACTGGTAATTATCTCTTGGTTGCCCATAGAATTTCTTTACGGAATTCATTCTCCGTAATGTTGGCAGTAGCTAAAATGTAGTTCTCAATCTCATTTGTGTATTCAAAGTAGCTAATTGTGCCTGTAGAATAGATTCCGAGATATCCCCAGAGATTCTGATTCATTAAATCTGAGCAGGGCCCCCGAGTTTGTAGTTTAAACAAGCTCCTCTGAGAATTCTGACACAGATTATCAGCCCATTACACTTTGAGACAGCACAGAGACAGACGAAGCCAGAATGGTGTATGGCTGTGTCTTGACGAACATGCTGTGCTCAGGTAGCATCTGGACAGAAGGCCTTTTACCTGGCTTTGTCCACTCTACGGACCAGCCACTGACTGAATGGGGAGGTTGTGACTACACAGTAGAGGTGTTTCCCTTAACCATTGCTGAAGGATTCAATGACTGGATTTTGAAACCAACACAAGGATTATTTAAGAATATAGAACTATACGCTATTTACTAGTTATTGTAAATAAACACATATACAACAGATTTTTAGGAGCTATTGTTAGTATCTAATCACTCCTCATTCAAGGAGTAATGAAAATTACACCTAGACCAGGTGAGGGGTAATGTTTTTGTCCTATTACTGCATGAAACAACCTCTTTCATTGTCTTGCTTTAATGAATCTTCTGGTTCCTACCTTGTTTCATAGGTGTTAATGTTGATTCTGCCATGTACTAATTTAAAAATATTTTTAGGCTACCTTAATTGTTTATTCAGATCTTCACCAATTATGTGCCTATAACTGTTTTTAATATTTTTCTTATGTACTGCATAGATCTGTGTAGAATAAAATTTATTTCTCTAACTTGCTAAACATGTCAGATGTGTCCAGCTGTGACAGCATGAGGAAAGATAATACCTTTATTATGACAAAGTAAGGATGACAGAGACAGCCTTGCCAATTCACAGGGGAAAAAATATGTTGCCAAACTAAGTGATACCTGAAATAGTTTCTTCATCAATGGGCAGAAATTTTTACTTTTTTAGTATGTGTCACATAATCCAGTGCCCAAATGGATGCTATTTAAATATACCATCCTCCCCTCTTGTGGTTTTCATGAGCTTAGTTAATTTACCATGTTGGTCCTTTTGTGACACAGGTTGGGGTTGTAGAATGTGGTGGAAAGGCATGTTTAGTATTTTCGAAAAGTTTGGGATTTTACAGACTAGATTTTTTAGGTGGTGGTATACCATTACGTAGGATAGGTTTTCAACATGCCAAGACCTATGGAGAGACAGTTGATAATTTTTTTCAATCACTTTTTCCAGTGATAATTTCCTAGGAAAATGAAACACAGAAAGAATTCTCTCTTTATATCCTGCAGCAGAAACCTCTTGTGTCCGAGGCATCTCAAGTGACTGGTGCCCAGACAAGAACCCTTAGGTAACCTACGCCACAGGAACTGCAGTGCATGTAGGAAGCCCAAAGGGCTCAAGGTCAAACATCTGCACCCAAAAGTGTCTGGGAAGCCTTTAAAGCCACATGAAAGGATTTTCGTGTTGCAGCTCCCTTAAAAAGTGAACTGAGAAATCTCTTATCCTAAGCACAAAGAAAGCAAAATAAAATGTGGCTTTCTCATTAAGGTTTTTTAACAACAAGAAGTTGTTTTTTCATCCATTTGAACTGCATTTCGCTTTTATCCGAATTCATGTCACACTTTATAGCCTCTGTTGCCTATGTAAATATTACCTGCCATTATTCCACCACACAAATGTTTCACTCTAGAAGTTTCCAGCCTCTGACTCCTAGATAGCTGTTTTACACTGAGGCACACATTCATTTATTCAGACACCAAGTAGTGACTAATAAGGGACACTAAGACACTAAATGAGGGGTTAACACTTATCTAAGGTCCTTAATAGGTGTCAGGTTCTTCACATGTGCAAACCTTTTTGAGTCTCTCAAATATCTTATTTAATATGTTTCATTATTATCATATTCATTTTATAGATGGTTAAAACGATACTGCAAAAAGTCGAACAAGTACCAGTCATCACAAGGTGAACAAAGTATGATCCCAGAGTTTCATGAGCTCCCAGTCCAGTTATCTCTGAGGCTGTGACATTTATGTCATTGGCCCTGACCATAACTGATACACTGAAGAGGTTCCTGAACTGGAGGCTAACCAGAGCAGATCAAATGGTGCAAACTGTGGGGTAACAGGTAGAATTAGAAAATAAAAACTAGAGGAAGGGAATGAGAAATGTACAATGAACAAAGGGCAACAACCATTGTTACGGGTTGAATTATGTCTCACAAAAAGATATGCTGAAGTCTTAACCCCATAACCTGTGACCATGACCTCATTTGGAAATGCAAAAGGATCTTTCCAGATATAATCAAGTTGAAGACATACTTGATTAGCGTGCCCATTCTTAGCAGCAGAGATGGCTGGAAAATGTAGTTTCTAGATGAATGGCCATGGATCTAGCTACACTTAAAGGTTCTTCAACTAAAAGGAGGAATGAGAGAATGGATCCTGGAAGATAATTAGTAACCTCTAATTAGCAATCACTAATGTCTAGTTAGCTTCTTTCAGTGATACTCTCTGTCCAGGTAGGAAAGAATTGAGAAAACAGGCAAATATTTACTAATGCCACAAATCTTATTTTCAGAGCTTATACCATGATTCCAGAAAAAACCTACACTAGCGATTTATTCATTCCAAATATTCACAAATATTGGAGTTTCTTGTTTCTTGAATCAAGCTTTGCATAAGCACAACCTCATGATCATCTAGGCAGCAGTCCCCAACCTTTTTGACACTGGGGACCGGTGCTCCTATGAGAATCTAATATTATCTGATGATCTGAGGTAGAGATGAGGCGGTGATGCTAGTGCTGGGGAGCAGCTGCAAATACAGATGAAGCTTCGCTTGTTTGCCCTCTGTTCACTTCCTGCTGTGCGGCCTGGCTCCTAGCAGGCCACGGACTGGAACTGGTCTGTGGCCCAGGGATTGGGGATCTCCGATGTAGGGAATAAAGGCCCAGATATCTCAGAGTAATAGCTCTACCCACATCTTCTATTGTTCTAGAAACCCATACTCCTATATTCAACTCTTCTTCACCGATACTCGTATACATTAGCTTTTGCTATATAACAAAGCATCTCCAAACTTAATATTTTTCATGATTCTCTGGACTCGCTGGGGAGTTCCTCTGTCCTGTACTAGCACAGCTGGAGCTGAGTGATCTAGAATGGCCCCATCTGTTCATCTAGCGGTTGGTAGGCTGGCTGGAACGACAGAGGCCTCAACTGGGACAGCTTGTGTCTCGTCCACATGATCGCTCCTCCTCCATATACTAGCCGGTGCTTCTCTCCATGGTGGCCCATCATTCCAAAGAGAAGCAAGAACAAATAGCTTTTAAATCTCTGCCGTGTCACTTTTGCTAATTTCTCATCAACTAAAGCAAATCACATCAAGTTAAATTCAAGAGGTAGAGAAATGACTCCATCTTTTAATGGAAAGGGCTTCAAAATATTATGACTATATTTGCAATCTACCACTGCTCATCCTTCAGCCCAAATCAATTCAAATCTTCTCACATGGAAAATACTTAAACCCACATCCCCGGACCCCTCAAAGTCCCATTCATTTGTGGCCTCTGACTCAAAGCCCATGATCTCATGATCTATTTCAAGTCCAGATGCAGATAAGGCCACGTGGATGCAAATGACCAAGAGCAGCTCTTCCTGATCCAGAGACCTAATGAACTAAAGAGAGACATTATCTACCTTCTGTCAATGAAGTTACAGGTGAGACAAAATCAAGATAAGGAAGACGGGACACTCCCATTCAAAAAGAGGAAAACCAGGAGACAAATAGCAGTCACTGGTCTGTATCAGTTCTGAAATCAAGCCAAGCATGTTGTCAGAGAACAGGAAACAGCCCTTTATTGGGGTCCGATCTCCCTGGCAGTGGTTACTCTCTGTCCCATCTTCTGAATTGTCTTCTCCCTCTGAATATTCTACCTTTTCAATTCAAAATGTCCCATGTTGCAGATGACAGTGTTTCTCAGGCTTCTTCCTTACCATAGAAAGTCGGACTCCCAGAGGCCTCTTCTCATTTTCAACTGTCTCTGTAGTTTTTAGTCCAAGGTGGCAGTATACTAGCAATAGTATAATTTTCTTAAACATTATGTACATGTCCTGTGAGAATCATTTGGGTTCACTCCACACTCCCCAAAGCCACAGCCACAGTTCTTCCAGAGAAGGTTTTCTACGTTGGACCACACGGCAGATAACTGAGCAATTAAACGGTCCTAAATCTAACCCTTGGGTGAATTTGTTTCTGTTTCTGGTTCTGATTTTGATTATTCCTAGATGATGGTGTCTACATTAGTGGCAGCAGTGTAAAAGTAGGGTTTTATTATTATGGTCAGTTCATTAAGAGATTTATATTGTGTGTAAGATATCAAGAATGACTATGACAGTAAAAATAGAAACTCATATACTTATTAGCCTTTTCTAGGTTTGTATTTGTTTTGTATCTATAGTAATGCAGGCTCCTTAAACTCTAAAGATTCTTCTTGCTTTACCCAAAACTGTCTAGCCTTTTACATTTTCATTTATTATGGCTCTAATATTAACGAAATCTGTGAAAATGGAATTTCCATACTAAAGATGAAAAGAAAAGAAATCATATCTCTAGCAGGCCTTCTTTGGTTTCACTAAATGAATAATTCCAAATTAATGTCACCTCAGGGTCTTTAAATAAAGCCAAAGAAAAGAGAGAGGGGAAATTTGTATTATTGCAAATTAGAAAAACTGATCCAGAAAAATCAGGGTTTCTATAAGCCATGTAAATAAAAAATTAATGGTTCTCTAAAATATAATCTAGTTCGGCTTTTTAAAAAATGATGAAAATTAATGACATTATTATAATGTATAATGTATACATTAAGGTATAATGGTATAATGGACAATGAAAAAAGCGTTCTTCCAAATTTAGAAAAAGATAACAAAATTGCATAGATCCCCAACAATGATGTTTCCTTGATGCGCCCAAAGATGTTTAATTACATGGTTTTGTCTTGTTAAATGGGAAATATACTTAAAATACTGACACTTCCATTTCTACCTTAAGATCTGCAGCATTACCACTATTAGCTCCTCAAATCTGCTAAAGAGTTGATAAAATTTTTTATTTTATAAATAGCAAAAAGTTTGATATACTTTGGTTATCTCTGGAGCAAATTATAAGACATGCTCTAAGTTGTCTTAAAATTTAATGGAATGGGGGACTTCACATCCAGCTATCCAGGATCAGACTTGTTTACTCATCATAAAGAACTAGAAAAATGGACAAAATACGTGAAACAACTGTTTTTGAACACTAAAGAACATGCAGCTAATAACTACAATCCCTAAGAGAGGAGAAACAATCACAGCAGGCCATACAATCACCACAGCTTTTTGCCTAGAGGCACTTCACAGACCATGCTTCACAGACCACACACAGCACAGGGTCCTCACTAAGTCCATGAAGGGAAGACTGGAATTCAGGGAAGTTCATGTGGCTGGGATTTGTAGGAATGAACCAGACATGAGGAAGCTACACAAAGAGCGAGCTCCAGGAAGCCGCACAGGGATCTGCTCCAGACTCTGACTGAATACTAAATTGCGCACACTTAGGGTGAAATTTCACAAAGTCAGGAAAGAACAACTGAGAAACTATAACAGCTCACACAGGACCGAGAGATGTTTGAGCTTCAACCAGCCCATTCTGAGAGGCCTGACTGTGTCTACTCCACTGAGTAGAGACCTGACAAGTATTATTGCTAAGTAGTAGGGGTAAAGTAGCCTTATAGTGAAGTCTCCATCAACAAGCCCTTAAAAACAATCCTATAAAGAATCAAGCAAATCCAGTAGTAACTTTACTGCCTTTAGCAATGAAACAAAACTTAAGACAACGAAACTGAATCACAATGCACGATGTTCAATTAAAATTAATAAACTGAAAAGCTGAAAAATGTGATTCAGTTACAGAAGGAAAAAAAATCAGTCAATAGGACAGAACACTAAAAATGATTTAGATGATGGAATTGCCAGACAAGACGTTGAAAAAGCTATTGTAAACATGGTCAATATTTTATCTTAAAGGAAAATATACATATGATGGAAAATGTGAAAAAGAACCAAATTAAATTTGAGATGAAAAATACAATATCTGAAATAAAAAAATCATTTGATGGCCTTTGTAGAGATTAGACACTGCAGAAGAAAAGATGAGTGAATTTGAAGATATAGCAATAGAAACTACACAAACTGAAGTACAGAGAGAAAAACAAACAAAAAATGAACAAAAGTCCAGTGATTTTTGGACAATATCAGGCTGTCTAACTTATATGTAAGAAAGAAAAAAATATTCAAAGGACTACAGCTGCAAATTTTATAATTTTGATTAAAAAACACACACAGATCCAAGAAATATGTACATGAAGAAAACCACACCAAAATCATAATTGCTAAAAACCAATGATAAAGAGAAAAAATCTTAAAAGTAATCAAAGAGAAAAACATTTTATAATAAAATTATCAGTTGATTAACAGATGTAACAGTCCTAAATTTTTATATACCTAATTGCAATTTCAGATATATGAAGAAAAAAAAATGACAGAACCAAAAGAAGTAGACAGACTCAAAATTATAGTTGGATATTTCAGCATCCCTCTCATCGAGTGATAGAACAAGAAGACAGACATCAGTAAGAATAAAATCTTGAATAATACCATCAATTTAACTAATTTACATTTATAGAATATTCTATCCAACAGCAAAATGTACATTCTTTACACATGCTCATAAAACATTCAATAAGATAGTTCATATGCTGGGCATAAAAAAAGTCACATTTGAAAGGACTGAAGAAATACAAAGTATGTACTTTGATGACAAAGGAATGAAATTAAGAGTCAATAACAATAAAGATATCTGGAAAATCTCCTAACACACTTCTAAGCAATACATGGGTCAAAGAAGAAATGATTAGGGAAATTAGAAAATGTTTAAACGACAGAAAATAAAAGAAAAAGAGAATTTACAAGAAAATTTATAGCTCTAACTGCTTACACTAGGAAAGAAAGTCCAATATCAATGATTGAAGTTTCCACCCTAGAAGGGAATGAACTTGACCTGAAAAAGGGCATCAATAAAAATCTTATACCTAACTCATATTTAATGATGAAAGACTAAATGTTTTCCTCTAAGATTGGAAATGAGGCAAGAAAGAAATGAAACACAAATTAGCATTAAAAAATCTTTAATTGCTGGCACCATGACCACATACATAGAAAATCCTAAAGGATCTATAAGAAAGTTACCGTAATAAATTGAAGGAACAATCAACATGTAAAAGTCTACTGTCTTTTTATATACTATCAATAAACAATTAGAAACCACCCTTTCCTTTCCCATTGATCTTTTGCTTTGTTCCACTGCCAGCTCTCAACTGTTAATTTGTTACCCAACTTTCTCACATATTATTCAAAACAATATCTTCTGTTTACCCAATTGCAGGAAAAGCCTATTACCTAAATTAGCCTGCAAAAATGGCCATGAACTCTTCCCACCCTGTATGCACACTCCTTTGAAATATGATTTTGAAGAGCTTCCCATGAAGAGATGGAGTCTATTCTCTAAGCCTTAAAGCACCGTGCATTCGATGTTACTTTCTCTTCATGCTCTTTGGAACCCAGGGATCACTGCATGAAGAATCCAGGGCTAGGCTACCGATGGGAAAAAACCGATGGAGCAAAGAGATCATCCCAGCTGAGACCCTCCTGCACCATCCAGCCACAAACAAGCTGCCGGCTGACCATAGAGATAAGCTAGACTGTCTCAGACCCAAAGAAACGCCCACCCAACCAGCAGATCGTGAGAAATAAAGCTTGTGTTAAGTCGCTAAAATGTGGGATGATTTATTACACAGTAGTAGTTGACACATTATTTCTGCTCTCACTTCAGGGGTAAAAGGAAGTAACATGCTCCTAACTCACTTCGACTTTCCGTGCACCCAGCGCGTTTGGGAAGTGAGACAGCAATGACGTATGCCTCGAAGGTGAGGTTCTTTAGAGATATATATGGATATATTTAGTAGTAAAAATCATGTGCTATCTAAGCTTGGTATAAAAGTCTTCATAGGAAAGGAGAATGGAAGGGAGGGAGGGAGGGAGAGGACGGTAACAGAGGAAGGCGGCCTGACTTAATGTCGGTAATTACCGAATACGGGTAAGCGTAGAGGACGTGTTTGTCTGCTCGGGCTGCCGTAATGAAACTGACTGGAAACCTTAAACGGCGTATTTTTCTCACAATTCTGGAGGCTGGAAGTTAGAGGGTCAGAGTGCCAGCACAGCCAGTTTCTGGTGAGAGCTCTCTTCCTGGCTTGCAGATGACCACTTTCTCACCGTGTCCCCACAGGGTCTTCCTTGGCACATGATCTCTCTCTTCCTCTTCTCATAAGGCCACCGATCATAAAGGATTAGGCCTCCATCCTTAGGACCTCATTTAATCTTAATTACCTCTGAAAACCCCTATTTTCATATACAATGTCACATTGGGGGCTAGGGCTTCGACATGTGAATTGGGCAGGGGAGAGGAATGACACAATTTAGTTGACGAGAGAAAAATTCATACTATTATTTTGTGGTCTACGCTATATATACTTTATTTGGTGAGAGAAAAAAAATATTCCCCAGAAGAAAATTCTGGAAGGTTCTATGGTCCCTTTATAGCATTAAAAATTAGTAAGTAATTGGAAAGCCCAGTTCAAGAAAATAAAGTTGTGAATTTGCTTTAATGTACAATCTTCTGCTCTCTTCCAGGTTGTTGAAACCACTATACTTTCAAGTCTGGAATAACAAAAGGGAAGTGGTCAGCTCTCCATTTCTGCCTGTCTCTCCCATCTACCTGATGTTAAAGGTGGCTTTAGCTTCTATCGGAATGGACATGTTGGAGAAAAGGGCATGAAAAGTTTTACTAGAATTGGAACTTCCAAGCATTGGCCTTGAGCTCTGAGCGTCCTAATTTGCTGCAGTTCCTGTGACATAGATGGATGCTTATGGGCATTTGGAATTCCTTCCTCAAAACAGCAAGTCAATGGCATACCTCCAGACTCTTCCTGGTGAGAACTACCTGCTCCTCACAAATTCTGGCCAGAAGATTATATCTGGTCCATGGAAAATTCTCATCCAGCCTTCTCCCCACATTCTGTGCTTGTTCGCCTACATCACAGCAGCAGCACTCTGAGCTGTCACCAAAGCATCAGACTTTGTGTTAGCTCATTACAACAACTTATCACAAATTTATTATTTTATAATTCCGGAGGTCAGAAAGAGGTCCAAAATCAGTTTCATTTGGCTAAAATCAACTCCTGGTAGGACTATTACTTCTGAAACCTCTAAGGAAATAGAGAAAACTCATTTCTCGCCTTTTCCGTGTTCTAGAGGTAGCCTGCATTCATTGGCTTATGTCGCACTGCTCTGACCTCTGCTTCTATCATCACATCTGGCTCCTCACCCTCTTGCCTCCTTTCAAAAGGACCCCTGTGATTCCATTGGGCCCGCTCAGATTATCCAGGATAACCTTCCCATCTCATAATCCTTAACATAGTCACACTTACAAAGTCCTGTCTGCCATCTGAAGTAATGTAGTCACTGGTTCCAGAGATTAAGATGGGGGATGATTATTTTGCCAATCATGTCTTGTCATTTCTTGAGGGGGAGGGGTGATCTGGACCCCAGTTCATTATGCTGCAATTTCAAAGAACACATAGCAGCCTTCCCAGTCTCCTCATGGAAATCCCTCTCACCAGCCTCGAGGAAAAGGAAGACCACTCCACTCCATCCCCCAAGGATGACAACGGCTTCTTCAGAGATCTCTCTGCCTCGGCTACCTGACCTCTTCTTTGATCCTTAGTTTGTCAGGTGCACATAGAGTTGTAGAACAGGTTCCTTTTACATTCATTTTATAAAATTTGCATGATACTTTCATTCCATTTCATATCCTGATATTCACAGAACTGGCACCTTAGTGAAAACTGAGGCAGGAGAGTTCCATTCTAACATCCCGTGTAGAACTATATGCCTAAAGTAGAAATATGAAATTATAAATAGATCTTCATGAATTGTTAACTTCTTAAAGCATGTCTTCTATTTTGTGGCAGAAAAAAACGTATTTGATGAGTCAGAGAATTTCAGTATTCAAAGGTGAATATTAAATGAATAAGCCTATAGAATGCAAAAATATTTTTAGGGAAGTATTTTTGCTCCAGAATAGCTTTTCAGTCAGTTATACTGTTCCTTCTTGAATTAATAGCTATCACTCAACCAATCTTCTGTTCATATGAAAAAGAATTTTAGCTAAAGAGCAAATCTCGCCTGCAAAATATTAAATGTGGTATGTGATGTTGGCATACTCTATTTTGTCTAACTAAATATATTTTTTTGTTCTTAAACCTCTCTCCAGTAGTGTAATGGCTAAAAACATTTACAAAATCCACAAAATAATGATGCCATAAATTGTATTGACATTATTATTATTAGAAATTTTTACCTAAATGATGAGAATGAATTAAAGTTTTTATCCAAAAAATGGAAATGCAGCATTTGATTGTCAGATCTGGAGTACTGCTTCCATCAAACATTCCATCAAAAGAGATGTCTAATCTCTAAGAACATGCAAAAAAAAAAAAAAAAAAAAAAAAGAGATGAAGGCTCTACTGGTGTATTAGTTTGAATTCTTTTGGGATGTAAGTAACAGAAAACTATAGTTTCAACTAAAGGCAGCAAGTGATTGGTGAAGAGTCAATGATAGAGTGTATGACCCAGAACTCAGATAGAAAATGCAGCTAGAGCAGGAAATATCTAAACCCGAGCACTCAGAAGTCGTTAGGAGCATTGGTCTCTAATCCCTCTGGTTTTCTACATCATTTTCTCTGCTTGCAGAGTTACATGGCAGAACATACGACAGAGAATAGATCCCGAGTCTTTAAATTATCAATCAAGTGACTAGAAGAGATTTATTTTAAATTCCCAGGGAAGAGACTGCATTCCCTGGCTTGGGTCATGTACCATTTCTGGAATAATTAACTGTGGCCAGGAGATCACACTGCATGAAGATGGCATCCATATAAATGAGGAGGAGATGGAAGGTTGCAAGAAAGAGAACGAGAGCAGGTCGTTCTCCAAGTGTTTGGGTGCGGCAATGCTGAACGCTTAAGAGACTATTCACTTCTGGGCACAGAAATCCTATAGGTCATTGAGGGTGAGTACTTTCAGGGTTGTATTTTGTTTCCTTATTCTGTCTGCAGAAGTGGCACATAGCAAGGCCAGGTTTTATGTTATCATCTCTGGTTGGGGATAATTATAAAAAGATGCAGGAGTAAAAATTTAAGTACCAAATCCATGTGGTTTGAAACTTACAAAAGAGACAAACCAGAGGACAGGCTGCGACTGATAAACTTCCCTGTTTTCCGTCCCTAAACAGGGCTGGATTTCTACCTGTGAATGGAGCCCATCGAGGGACTCAGCTTTATGTAAGTGAACTTGGCTCCAAATTCTTGCCTCCCCAGGCACCAAGACTTTCTCTCTGTCCTGTCCCTATATGGATGTCAAGAGCCAAGTCCTTTAGTCGACAAAAAGAACCAAACCTTCCAGATCTGCTATGGTGTCAGCTTGTCAGTTTAACCCTGAAGTCCGGGAAATGTATGGAAATCTCACATACACATCACTTATCACTTAGAAACTTCTAAGTTGTAATGAACAAATCTCTGTATCTGACTCAAAGTAGTCAGCCTTTTAAAGTTTCCTTTGGTTGTTGATTATGATTCTAAAGCTACAGGGTTTGCTTCAGCTTCTCACAAAGCTAAACTATTTCAGGGAATACTGTATGTGAGAAGATGATCTAAATGTCTTCGGAACCACGGTTAGAATTGTCCTATATAGCAAGGCATTCTCAGTGTTCTCCCTACACAGAGGAATCTCTCAAGCAACCTCCCCGTCAAGCGGGAGCACCTTCTGGCATCTTTCCCTCACAGAACTCACTCCCTAAATTTCTAGTGGCAAGAAAGAAGAAAAAACTATCAAAATGAGGAGTTAGAAAATTTAAGCGGGAAAGGTAATCTTAGTGGAAGGGTTAAAAACAAACAAAAAAAGAATAAACTTTAAACAATAGTTTCTCTCTATACTCTAGAGTAAATTGAGGTAGCCTATTATTTTCTTCAAAATAAAGAAAGCATGCAAGTATACATATAAATACACACGCACGCACGTGCACACACGCACGCGCACACACGCACAGTTGACAAGGTTTAGATGGATAAATCTTATGGTCTTCATTATTTCCAAATAATGTTCACAAGGAAACATATAGCTCTAACTGTATTTTTTAGAAAAGAAAAAAATTTTAAAATCCTGTTTAAAAAGCTAGAAAAAGGACAGCAGTGTAAAACTCCCAAACTGGAAAATAAAATGGCCAACAAATATATGAAAGAGATGCTCAGTATCACTTATCATTAGCAAAATGCAACTCAAAACATCACCTCACACGCATTAGGGAGGTTATTATCAAAAGAAATAGAAAATAAAAGGTATTGTGTGACAAAGAAATTGGAACCCTTGTACGTAGTTGGTGAGAATGTAAAATGGTATAGCCCTATGAAGTACAGTATGCTGTATTAAAAATGGAATTACCATTTGATCCAGCAACTCTGCTTCTGGATATATAGCCAAAAGAACTGAAAACAAGGTCTCAAAGTGGTATTTGTACACTCATTTTCGTAGCAGCATTATTCACACAAAAAAGGCAGAAGAAACCCAAATGTCACAGATGAATGGATAAAGAAAATGCAGAATACACAGACAATGGAATTCAGCCTTAAAAAGAAAGGAGATTCTGACTCATGCTACAACATAGATGAACCCTTAGGACATTATGCCAAGTGAAATAAACCAGTCACATAAAGACAAATACTGCACGATTCCACTTACATGAGGTATCTAGAGCAGTCAAATTTATAGAAACAAAAGAAAATGGTAGTTGCCCGGGCTGGGAGGGGCAGGGAATGGGGAGTTGTTTAATGGGTAGAGTTTTATTTTTGCAAGTCCAAGAAGTTCTGGAAATTAACTACACAACAGTTGTGAATATATTTCATCTTTAGGAAATGAGACTTCCAATGTAAACATTTTGAAATGAGAATATTGAAGATATAGATCAGAAGGAATACTGAATTTTCACGTATTTACTGAATTCCTTTCAAAATGCTCACCATCACACAATCTGCGAACTGACATGGAATCTGGCATTTTTGTTGGGAACTCATAATGGATCAGTGCTTAGAGCTAAGGTTTTAAAAGTGTAGCCGGGTGGAACTAGAGCTCAGTGTTCGCCACACGAGGCCTCCATCCCGGCGACGGTGTGCTTATCTGTTCGCCAAACCAGCTCCCTTCCCTCCCGGACACCCAGCAAGGCTACATTTCCAAGCTTCCTTTGTGTTAGGTGCGGCAACAAATATGTTCCGGTCAACGCCTTATGGGTACAAATGGCATTCCATCTCCCGGCCTCAGCCGATAACCCTCCAACATGCAACCCTCCATGCTCTGAGGAAGGAGAGAGAGAAGGGCAGAGCCACAAAGAAGAGGAAACCTGGGTGAGAACCCCTGGGGACAGCTGTCAGGCTAGGAACACAGGTCAGATCATTACCTCAGCACGAAGCTTTTACTGGGGCAAGCCCCTAAAATGCTGCACTTTTGAAACAATTAGTTTACCCAGACTCAACATAAACAAAACAAAACAAAAAAACCAAAAAACTAAGCAGCAAAAATTGTTAATCACAATTGACCACTCAATAAATGCTTTTTTTTTTCTTCTCAGTTTTACAAAGGAATGGATATTGATAACAAAACAAACACCCTGTTTAGGACTGGAGTTCACTATTTCACATGAAATGTCTTCCTAGTATAATCTTCAACCTGCGCTGGTACAGACGACGCCTGGCTGTGCCAGCAACCTTACCTTGCATACGTTTTCTCACCTGGGCACTCTAAATATAAGCAAACCTTCACTAAAATATTGTATGTCAAGACAGAGTGAATGCATTACAAAACCGAAGATGTGATTAGCTGGATTCTTCACGTTGTTGGAACAACCCAGTTAGAAATGTATCTGAAGAACGTTCTGAAAACATTTTGAATATTTTAAAAATACTTGGACTATTTAAGAAACGTCTTCATTGGTACCTTCTCAAACCAGATGGCAGCGGCAGATAATGGATTAAACACAGATGCAAAACACACACACACACACTCACTCTCTCTCTCTCTCTCTCTCTCTCCACCCCCCACGCACACACACACCCCCCTACCATTTTGTAAACATGACACAATTAGAAAGATAGTACATGTTTCAAACAGCAGGAAGCAAAAGTTAACAAAAAATCTAATGAGATTTTGGCCAGGAATTAATTCTAAGTATCCAGCTCTGTAAGTGAAGGTGGGGGTCCATCACTGATACATAAATGGGGTTTTCTTAATACTATGGTGCTGTCAACTCACACTGAGCATTCAGCTCTGAGCCGCTGGCACCCCCTGTGAAGGGAAGCTGAAAAAACCTATGACCAAAGGCTGCCCGAGGCTTCCCATGTACAGGACTGAGTACTGCAAGGAAGGTGGAAAAGACAGCACTCATAGCACACAGGGACTAAGTGAATATCTGCCCTATGAGTTGCGTTTATCAATCGATGCCTCCAGTATGGCAATATTAGCACTGGCTAGGAGCTGTAATGACCAATGTAAGATATGGTTCTACATTGGAGGCCTATAGATAGATTGGGAAGACTCAAGATAGTTAAAAAAAAAAAAAAAATCTCATTGATAGCAATCTCATCTGTGTCTAAATCCAAGGACTATGTAGTCAGCGATTTTTAGTATTGACAGATTATAAACAGTTACCAATTTCTCCTTGAAGGATCTGCTCCATTTATTTGATTTATGACTTATGCTACAGTGAAAAAGAGTGAGTTGATCCATCTGACAGTATGAATCTTGGGGAAATTATGGCAAAGTTGATGAAAGCGATGGAATGACCAAGTTTCGGAAACATTACCCCGAGTTGTTAAGAATTAAATTCTCTTAGATAAGAGCACTGGAGTGAATACTACAAAAATGAAATGATTCTGGGAATCTGAAGAGAAAAACAATTAACATCTGTCTTAAATTTTGGATTGCTGCTGTATGAATCACTTCCCTTAATACTTATTCCTGTATTAAGTGATTTCAATTAATTTTTTTACTTCCTCTTTTTTTATAATCCCAACCACCTTCAGTTGGGCATATTCTGAATTTGGTGCTTGAAACACAAAGGGCTAGCTGTTTTAACACTGTGATTTCTCAATAATGAGTACAGTCTAAACCTCAGCATCTATATATAAGGTACCATCTGTCTATGAGATTATATCTATTTATATAAATGTATTGAACATAGATCTAGAGGCACATTAAGTTACATGTAGTTACATGTGCAAAATATGCCGAGATTTAGAAATTAGTTGCTGCCTATTAATGAGCTGAACTACAAATACATACTTATGCACGGATATAAATCCAGTCACAAAAATACTCATACACAAACTTAATTTCTAATTACCTAAAAAAAGGTGAGCGTGTATCGCTAGCATATAATAAATATCAAGTTATGTGTATAATGTGTATATGTTATACATATTATTATATAGCATATAACGACATGACTAAAAAGCTTTCTTGGAATAAAAGAATAAATCATGCGTTTCCTTAATTAAAACTCAAACACAATAACTGGGACGAGAACAAAGTTTGGTACAACTATAGATAATAAACATTGTGACAAGCATGAGTGTCTGTCTTCAGGGAAACAGTGAAATGTGGTGCCGGTGGCCTCGGCATCAGGAAACACAGTACTGGTCACATATAATGGCACGTTAAGAGTCAGGAATTTTTTTTTAGACCTCAGTTGCCTAAGTTACTAAATGAAGAAAATGAATGAGCCAACCTCTAAGAAAACTGAAATGTCTCTTAACAGTTTATGATTCTATGAAAAATAGAGAAACCTCAACCAGCAACAAACCATAAATCATAAATGACAAAGGTGGGGGGATGCAGGCAATGTGCTATTCGCTTCCTACACACCAACACCAAATGTTAATTCAGTCAAATACTAAGAATGTAAGGCATACAATCACCACTCATCATGGTCTATGCTTTGAGTATCAAAACACTCTGAACATTTTTAACAGAATCTTCACTTTATTCCAAGTATTTCAGTTTTTTCCCAGGCTTCTACCACCCCATCCCTCCCTCAGCCCAGGCTTCTCTTCCTTCTGTTACCTATGGGAAGTTAGATTTAAAATAATAAATGCTTACTTAATGGTGAACGTTTTCAGGAAGGGAAATTCATCATTTCCTGTGAAGACGTTGAAAAAAGCAGAGAAATTCTTTACCTATATGCAGCACCGACCTATGGGTCACAGAAACAGGTTAAACATTGGAATGACCTTTTGCGAAGTAACAGAGCAAAATCAAAATACCAATAAAAAAAATTATTCACTCCATTTCTTATTAGTATACCTCTGTCATTTCTAAACACCATCCTGCACATATACATCACACTAGGAGACCCTGATCTGGGTGATGGTTCAATATATAGGCGACATATCTAACCATTCGGTTGCCTTGCTTCCCCAACCAAACAGAAATGTCCCTAAAACTGACACCTGACGAAAGTCTTAATAGAACCACCAGTTTGAGTCTTGCAAAATAATTTATGTCCACTGCAATAATCCAATGAAAAGAACACTTACAGTCTAATGGGTGATCTTGTGATGTCTGAGAACTACTTTGCGTAAATAAGCAGCAAATTTCTCAGATTTTGAGGTTTATCGAGGTAGGCTTGACTCTTTTAGGCTTTCTTGAATGACTTTTGAATTTGACTGGATTTAAACGTTTGGACGGCTGTCAAAACAGAGCTTAGCTGTGCCAGTCTTTTCAGGCACCTTCGAGGCTATCAGAGGAATGACATGCTCCAAAGTGTCAGGGCAGCCCCAACCCAACTTTCAAAAGAGTCCCAGGAATGGACCCCAGTAAGACTGGGGACTGGAGATGGGTGAGGACTAAGTGCACTGATGACCAATGACGACTTTTGGATCAGACCTGTTTTTACCCTTGGAATGGAATTTAAAAATCAATACCTTAGCATTAACCTATGGAACTTGCTCAATCTTTAAAAAGAAAATACCAGCTGACAGAAGAGCCAATATGAAGAATATGGAAATAAGTGAATGTAAACCCTATATGGTAGCTCTTCATTTACATTCAAGAATTAACATAAGTGCTGGAAAAAAGAAAAGACTGAGTAAGAAAATTAAACCCAAATATAAACCACTGAAAAGCCACAAAAGTGGCAAAAAATAGTATTATTAGGATCAAAGTGATATGGCAGAAGTAATGAAATTAGGAAAGAGCTTTATAGGCATTTCCATTTCAAAAAACATTCTGGGAGGTCTTTTTGAAAACCTGTACCATTTAAAACTATATTTATAAAATACATCAATCCAAGAGCCCTTAGATTTATATGCCATAATCAGTGGAGCTAATTATGTAAAACTCTGATAACTGCCTTATGTATATGCCTCATTAAAATATCTCAAAGTATATAAACATCGTTAAAATAAAACTAAATGTTTCTATTGCAAAACATAAAAATATAAGATTGACACAATGACAAACACCTATTTATTGTATTTAAATACAAGTCTGAAATGTTAAGTAGATATTACAAACTTCAGGAAATTATATTTCAAATTCCCAAAATGTCCTGCTGGTGCTCTGACAACTAAAACAATGCTTTAGAGGGTTTTTTGTTTGTTTGTTTGTTTTTAATTCATAAAAAAGCAACAACTGGAAGATATAAAATAAGTAAAATCCAAAACTCTGAAGTTTATTTAAAATTCTTTTGAATCCCTAAGGTGGCTGTAAACAGTTTTCACACGTTCATAGCTTAAGGGAATGTGACTAGCACAGTCTGTATGGATTTCTGCCCAGAAGGCCTCGCCAAGGCTACACAGTGGTCTCGTGTTTCCACAGTCCAGTCCTCACATTGCCAGTGCTATCCGTACCCAGCACGGGTCCCTCCTGCCCGTTGCTTTTGATTGGTCCATTCTGAACGGCCAGGTTGAGGCCGTAAGATTTCTGCTGACTCTCAAGTTCAACTACAGTTGGCTTCCTCAACGCATCTTTTTTACTACTAGTTGAAACTGGCTTTTCCAAGTTTCTGCTGCTTTTGGGAAGCGTGCTACAAGCGTCGCTGCTATCTGGTTGGGGTGGGTTGTACTGTCTCTCTCTATACGCTAAGTAAGCCCTTCGACTCCTCGAATGGCCTTCGTTACCGGCCGGTCGACTTTTTGGTAAGCCATTCTGCACACTGCCTTCCACGCTTGTGGGGACATCGTATGCATATTCTCTGAGGACCGTGAGTCGGCTTGCCCGGTGTCCTTTACTTCTATTTTTATGATGGCGGCTTGGGTGCACGTTTGTTCGAAACTGAACTTCTAAAGGCGCCACGTGCATTTTAATATCATTGTCCACCGAATGTTCTGTCAGGCTATTATCGAGCTGAGGTGTGGCGTTCAAAGGCAGGGAATTGGTATGGCACTGAGCTGCAGCAGCCTGCAAGTTTGTTAATTTGCATCCCTGGGAGGAGTTTTTGAAGCTGGACGCGCTCTTGTTCGTGCACGAAGATTCCGCGCTGCTGTTGGTGCACTTCGGGGCCTCGCCGTTGGTCCCGCTGGAGCTGGGGGGCTGCACGTTCACTTGCACCGAGTACGCGCTCCGGCCTGGGCAGCAGGTCATGATCCACGCGAGCCTGACGTCCTCCCGGCGGACGCAGTGGTGCACGACGACGAACGCGCTGAGGCTTAAACACGCCGCTGCGAAGAAGAAGCTGAAGACCAAGTCCAAAGGGTAACACAAGGACACGGCCAGGGCCCCAAACACCCACAGCGTGACATACAAGAGCAAGGCGAGGCCGGCCCCCAAAAGCTGGGCACGGAACGTGTGCTCGTTTTCCAACGCCGATGTGGAAATCAGAGACAAAGACATCGAATCCTGATGACCGACTTCGCCGTGTTCGTGGGCTGCCAACCTCTGCTGCTCCTCCGTGGGCTCCTTCAGCTCATATTTGCGCTCAGGATGTCTCTTCAGCTGAATAAATATGCTCAGAAAGTACATGCAATTTACGAAAGTGATGAAGCTGGCAGGCCCGTAGAAAGCTCCCAAAGAGGGTTCCCACGCCATCCAGCAACTAGGGAAGAAAATGGTGAACCGGCTCAGATGCTACGCATGGCAACAAACTGTTTATGAAACTGCGATAAACATTAGCGCCTGGGAAACCGTTCAAAGAGAAGCAACTGAGTCAGGGACACAGAGAACACAAACCACTCACTAGGGCGCCCCGGGCCGACTGCCGTAATTCTTGATGTTTGCTGCCGCGGTGATGCCGCAGACTATGACGGGTATACCGCCCCCGATCAGGTAAAACCTAGGAGGAGGAACGACAGGAAAAACAGCTCAGCGTCCTCTCTTAAGGTGTGTGCATCGCAGTATCTGTGCTGTAAAAGTCACTCCTTAAAGATGTGTTATTCCCATTCTAGTAAGTTGAAAGTTCAGTTTTCTGGAGAATGCTTTGATAGCAATAGCGTCTTTTACAATTTTTAATTACTGTTTACATTTCTTGCTTTTCAAAGCACAAGGTTTACCAGTTTCCGAGTTGAAGAAAACTGATCAGCTTCTGCCACCCTGTGGCCAGGCAAAGTAGCACGCAGCTACAGCGGGCAGGTTTCGGTTTATTCTTTTTTTTAGGAGGAACTGGTTTCTTTTAGATTGAGCTAGTGAACTGCAAAGTTAGTCCATTCCAGAATGGACTTTTAGATATCACTCTGCCATAGTTGAGACAAAATCTGTATCAACATATTATTTATTCAAGTCTGGCTAAGCCTGCATGTCCCAGGACATTCTACTGCCGTGGGTGCTCATCCTCAGTCAACTGAGGTTAGTCCGGGAAAGGACCTGGATCTCGGCAGCTTCGCACAGTGCATAGGCCCCTCCCGGCCCCTTTCCCATGGACTTGCTGGCGACAGCAAGACAAATGACGGTGTTATAAGAACTCAGGGAGACACAGTGGTGGCTGGTCCTACAAACACATATTTTTTTTGACCTCCAGGACTTCCAGTTACCAACTAGCCCTTATTATGTAGCTTTAAATCTTGTCTACTGCCTCTTACTTTCAGCCTATGTGTACGAGTTTTCCCCTCTTCTAGAACTTTCCTTGACCTACCACCTTTTTTCTCTCCCCCTTCAGTGACAAACTCCTGGAAACAACACCATCATCTGCTTCACCTTTATCACTGTTGTGTGAGGCTGCTTTTAACTATTACGCTACGGAACCTGTTCTCTCGGGGACCAGGATCATTCCCACTTTATAGATAAAAGAGGCACAGAAAAGGTACAGAACTTAAGGAAGGACCATCAGCTATAAGGTGCATGGCCAGTATTCAAGTCCAGGCAGTCCAGTTTGCAAGTCCATTCCTTCACTTTCTAAAATTCACTCAGCAATTTTTTTGTTATAACTATGCTTCAGATACTGTGAAATTTATATTTAATAAACATTTAACATAATACAGTAAAGATATCAGATACCTGAGCATTGGTCTTGGTGGAGGTGGCAGTTCATCAGGATCCTGGCATCTTTTAGCTTTTTTAGTGACTTGTTTATAGATATTTCGAGCTGTCACTCCCACCCATAGCACTGTAGCAAGGGTGGAATAATGAAGAATTATACCAACCTAGAAAGAAGATTGAAGAATAGATAAACTAAAAGGAAAAAAGAAAAAAAAACCCCTTTCAATCAAAGTGTAGTAGCTGCTAGTAAGGTTTATCAAATCTGATTCAAAAACAGTCTGAAGGTATTTTTTAATGATCGACATTGCCTGCTAATGAAACAGAGAAGGCACCGTAACAGACGTATGATAAAGGATCACATCTTCTAATAGATAAACAGCTAGATCTAGAGTCCCACAAACTATAACTCATACCCAGGATGACTTTTCATACACCACGAATTAGTTCCTGGACAACAATACACTAAAGGCACGTTTCTCATAGATGCAACATTATAAATCAGTGTTCAATTTCTAAAGCCCATTTTGAGGAATGTAGAGGGCAAAAAGTCACATTACACAGAATAGGCTTCAGAGTAAAAGAGCTGAGTTCTAACTCGGAGCCTGTATATACAGTCATGGTAAGAGAGCGATGTAACATATTGGTGGTTAAGAAGGTAAGTTCTGGAGTCAAAAATTTCTGGGTGACTTTAAAACCAGGATCCACCCCTTTCCTGCTGGGACTCCTTAGTAAATCACATAACATCTCAAGCATTATTTTCCTCACTTGTAAACCGAGACTAACATAAAAGTACTGTGAGGTTTCAAATAAGGTAGTTGATATAAAGCATTTAGCACAGTGTCTGGTACATTATAAGCAATTAATTTTTTAAAATCTATATTTTAATTATTAATTATTAGGTGTGTGGTTTTAAGAAAATTATTAATTATTAGGTGTGTGGTTTTAAGAAAACGTTACCTCTTTGAAAGTAACTTTCCTTTTTAATTAGTTATTTTTAAAACTATTACTAAAAATAAAATTTAAAAAAATACATAAAAATAAATACTGGTTTTCACAAGGAACAGAACAGCGGTGCCAGAGGTGTGGGCAAAGGAGAGTGAAAGGTGGGAGAACTGGATGAAGGGCATCGAAAGGTACAAACTTCCGGTTATAAGATGAATAAGTCATGGGGATGGAATGTCCAACATAAGACTGTAGTTAACAATACTGTAATTTTTATCTGAAAGTTGCTGAGAGAGATTTTAAACGTTCTCATCGCAAGAAAAAATGTAACTGTATGGTGATGGATGTTAAAAAAAAAAACTTATTGTGGTCATTTTGCAATATATACACGTATCAAATCATTCTGCTGTACACCTGAAGCTAATCAAAATTTCTATTTCAATCACATCTCAATAAAACAACATTAAAAGAAAAGTAAATTTACTCATTTGAACAGTAGAAGGGATTATAGAAACCATCTGTAGGGTTTTTGTAGGGATTGAAAGGGCATAATATCTGAAACATAATTGCACAATAAAAGAGTGAATAAGTATAATATATGTAAATAATTATACTAACTGAATTTCTTCCCAGAGAGTGATGGAGTAGGAGCATGTTTATCATACAAACTGTGATCTAAGCAACCCTGGTTAAAAATACAATTCTAGATGCAGATATACATGGGACTAATGGAGGGTTAAAATCTATTTTAAGAAAAATAAGTGCATGTGTCATTGGAGTATCAAGGACATAATTAATTTCTCATCTGACTAATTACTTACTATCTTTTTGAACATCTTACATAATTATTATAGGTAAAATTCTATTACTAAAAAGTCCAAGGGAAAATTTTTCATTCTAAGAGAATGGCTCTCCAATCTCAAAATCAACTTGATTGACATTATCAAACCTAGGTTAATAATAGAAGCATTTAGACCACTGCCCAAAGTTCATTTTAATGAGAACCAATCTGCAGCTAAGTCCTGGTGACACGAAAGCTCAAGCATGTGCAGGGCAAAAAACTAGGGTAGTCACTGTCCTTGCACTGACTCTGAAAAGTGCTGAGAGAGTGGATCCAGCTTGGTCAAATGAGAAAAGTCAGAGTTATATTTTTCTTAAGGAGAAAAGTGGCTCCTTGGTTGCCATTAGTTTCACTGACTGCACTGTAAAAGCAAGATATACAGATAGAAGTGGAACTAAAAGCATAAAATAATCCTTTGAGCTATCTAGAGTCACACCAAATACTGCAAATATAAATAGTATAAGTAAATTTGGTATACAGAAACCAAAACATTCAAAACAAATCACTAACACTGACTCAAAATAGCAGGCTCTAGTATTGCTGGAATTTTCTCTGATGCATAGGTCAAAAGAATGAGACAGGGCTATAAATTAATTTAAAAACAAAAATATTTTCAACATAAGAGGAGCAATTATACATTTTTTTATTAATGCGTAATTGACACAAATAGCCTATTGGTCGTAGGTATACATCATAGTGACTTGGTATTTATATATGGTACAAAATGATCCCCACAATAAGTCTAGTTACCTCTATCGCCAAAGTTATTATTGACTATATTCCTTATGCTGTACATTACATACTCATGAATAATTTTACAATTGAAAATCTATACCTCTTAATCTAGTTACCTATTTTGACTGCCCCCTCCCCCCGCCCGCTCCACACACACACACACACACACACACTCTCACACACACACACACACACGCACACACACACACACAGCTCTCTGGTAACCACTAGTTTGTTTTCTAAAAATTCCTAAAATTTTCATGGAACCACAAAAGACCCTGGATAGCCAAAGCAATCTTGAGAAAGAAGAACAAAACTGGAGGTATCACGTTCCCTGACTTCCAACTATACTACAATGCTATAGTAATCAAAACAGTACAGTACTGGAATGAAAACAGACACATAGATAAATGGAATAGAGAACTCAGAAATGAACCCACGTATATATGGTTAATTAATCTACGACAAAGGAAACAAGAACATAACAATGAGGAAAAGACAGTCTCTTCAACAAACGGTGTTAGGAAAACTAGACAGCAACATGCAAAAGAATGAAACTGGACCACTATCTTAAACCACATACAAAAATAAATTCAAAATGATTTAAAGTCTTGAACGTAAGACTTGAAACCATAAAACTCCTAAAAGAAAACGTGGGCTGGAAGCAATCTGACATGGGCCTTAGCAATATTTTTTTTGGACCAGTCTCTTCAGGCAAGAGCAGCCAGAACAAAAATAAGTAAGACTGTATCAAACTAAAAAGCTTTTGCACAAGGAAACCATCAACAAAATGAAAGACAACTTACTGAATGGGAGAGAATATCTGCAAATTATACATCCAATAAGAGGTTAGTATCCAAAGTATCTAGAGAAGTTAACCTCCTTTAATATCAAAAATACAAATAACCAATTGAAAAATGGGCAGAAGACTTGAATAGACATTTCTCCAAAGAAGACATACAGATGGCTATCAGGCACATGAAAAGATGTTCAATATCATCAATCATAAGGTAGATGCAAATCAAAATCACAATGTGCTATCACCTCACATGGCTATCAAAAAGTCAAGAACAAGCACCAGCAAGAATGTGGAGAAAAGGGAACCCTCATATACTGTTAGTGGGACTGGCAAATGGTACAGCCCTTATGGAAAACAGTATGGCGGTTGCTCAAAAGATTAAAAGCATATGATCCAACAATTCCACTTCTGGATATTTATACAAATAAAATGAAAACACTAATTTGAAGAGATGTATGCACCTCTGTGTTCACTGCAGCATTATTTACAATAGCCAAGATACGGAAGCAACCGAAGTGTCCATCAGTAGATGAATGGATAAAGAGGTATGTGTGTGTGTGTGTGTGTGTATATTTGCATACATATTTATACATTAGAATATTTGTGTATTCCAACAATATTAGAATATATACAATTGAATACATATATACAATGCAGTATTACTCAGCCATAAAAACTAATGAAAGCTGGCCATTTCCAACAACGTGAATGGACCTAGAAGGTATGCTAAGTTCAATAATTCAGACAAAGACAAATACTGTATGATTTCACTTATATATGGAATGTACAAAACAAGAGAGAAACAGACTCATGGATACAGAAGAATTTTCTTGGTTTGATTCAAGGAGGAAAACGCAACCTTTAAATTTTGAAGTGTTTTCTATGACATTTCAAAATTTCTAGTAGAGAAGGTATTCTTATCTTTTGGAATAAGGTACTTCCCATTGTATTCCCCATCAGATAGTTGGGCTATACTTGAAATACAACCTGTCACAATTTATTTGATAATAAATCAGAAATACATGTGAAAAGTGTAGTAATTGTTTGGAAATAAGTGATCTGAATCATATAGCACGTCTATGATTCATTAAATGCAACAGATTATTAGTTAAGAAAGTTCCCTTACCTCAGGACATCAATTTTCAAAGCTGCAAAATGGATATAAATTAATTATCCTAAAGAAAGGTACTTTATATATATGCTATCTAGCCATAAACTCTCACTTACTGGAGACAAGACATTATAACAATTATATTTTTAACCTCTAATAAACCTAAGATAGTGAAGCATGCATAGCAAGTGTGCAAAGAAAAAAGATCTTTAATGCTCATATAATCATATATGAATATATAACAAAATTAAAATACTATTGAATGCCTTCTAGCGTCACCATTCGGTTAGTGTGAATAACCTTGAGTTACAGACAAGGAGACTGAGGCTGAAAGAACTTAAATCCTCCTCCAGAGATCACATGGTCACCTGCAGGGCTGCAACTCAAACTCAAGTCTGCTGGTTTCCAACGCCCGTGCCCCTTCCGTTATGCCATACTGTTCCTCACTAAATAGTAAAACACAGTGATGGGGAGTGAGAGACACTCAAGGGTCAAAGAGACATTTGAATCATGCCCCTGTCACCCAACAGCCCCAGCGATTTGGGCAAGTTGTTTCTATTCTCTTAGATTCTATATCTGTACTTACATATGAGTAAGAAGTACATTCTAGGGTCAATGTGAAAGATAACACATTTGCAGTAGTTGGCAATTACAACGTTCGTAATATTCCCTGATTAATTTTTTCCCAGTGCACCTCGGATCCCATTTCAGCAGTCTCCTAGATAACAGATTTAAGAGGACACCTGAGAAGGGCAGCTGGCACTATACTTAGTTGATTAAATCATGGACTGTTAGAGCGCCAAGGTCAGTTAAATGAGATCCAGCCAAATCCTTTCTCTGCATCGCTAAGGAAACCAGGGACCAGAAAATTAACGATCGAGCAATTACTTGGCGGGACATCATGACCCAGAACCCAGATCCCTTCCAACCTCGAGTCGACGGCCAATGCGCTTCCATCACTCAGCTTCGTAGTTCTCCTTCAGGTCCTTTTGGAAAAGTGAGTTAAAAGCTACAGAAAGCTCCCAAAGTGCCACCTCAAACTGACTTAAGGACCAGGGTAGGGAGGACCTGGCTGGTGGCACCTATCATAACCTCAGCCAATGACTGTGGGGAGGAAACTCTGAGAACCAGTTCATACTGTTTATAAAATATGTGAGCTCTAAAAGGGAGATAAGACAAAACTATACCAATTATGTGCACATGTAAAAATGTATATAAAAGATGTACACTTTAGGGTTCTGTTTTAGAAATGAAAGAATCTTAATGACTGCTTAACTAGTTCAACCCATTATTTTTCAGAAGGAACATTAAGCCCCTACCAGGTGAAGTGACTAGTGACACAGGCTGTTCTGGAAGACAGAGAATTAGAACCTACCTACCAGAGTCTGGAGTCTGAGGCCTATACTGTTTGCATTCTACCACTCCCCCCTCGGCTGGGTGCTAACTGAATTAAGTACGTATTATAATAGCAGAGGGAAGCAAGTCATGTCTGAGTCAGAAATAACAAGAGTGAGGTTATGTCTTTCACAGAAGGGGAGAACGTGGTAAAAACAGAAGAAAACAATAGGTGGAAACATACGAAGACTTGCTTTTTTCTTTTTTTAGGTAAATCTTTAACAAACGGGCTTTTGTTTCAGTGGCCCCAAAAACTCAATGCAATTCCTCTCCTTTTCACTCTAGAAATCGTATATAAAATCATTCACGACAATGAAAAGGCAGGCATCTTTACCACGGCCTCTTTCTATTCACGTCCTTCATGAAATAAATTTATGTGTCTGCTAGAAGAAGTCAAGAAATATTTCTAGATAAAATCGAGACTATGACGACCACGGTGAGTTGAGTACTCTTGGTAGTCTGTGCTCGAAATGGAGGCCTTTTCGTTCATTCACCTAGCAAATATTTACTAAACTCTTACTATGGTTAAGTGCTGTGCTGTCCTTAGATCGAATCAATGTAATTCCTGCCCCTGCAGAGCTTAGAGTCCAGAGAAAATAAACAGGTAAACACCAGTCAAAGCTCTATAGGCACCACGGAATTTTAATAAGCATCACTGGATAATAAGGGAAGGTGAAAGACAGTATTTCTGAAACAGTAGCAGTAAACTGAGACCTATAAGATAAGTGGGAGTCAGCCATGAGAACAAGGGGGGAAAGAAAGAACAGATTATCTTCTGTATATGTACTAAGCTGATCTGAGATCCACTACCTGACTTCTGGTAGGCTCCATACATCGTCGTTTTCAAATGTACAGTAATAGCCTAACCCAGGGAAATGTTCTGCACAGCTGAGAGGTAATTTCGTCAATAATAAGAGCAGAGTAAGAGCTAACATCTATTGGGCACTTACTGTATACCGGGTAATCTCCAGTCATTTCTCACACATACATTCTCACACAATTCTCTCAAGTCTCACACATACCTTTCAAACGATATCTTAGATAAACAATATTGGATTAATCATCAGCCTGAGGTTCATGATACATGTTAATAATTAGGCCAAGTATGTCCTGTCCTTATTTAGATGTTTAATTAATTATTGGTAATAAATATCCAAGAATTACCAGCAAGACAAAAGATAACAACACCTTGGGAAAATTTGTATCGAATATGATCCCCTCACCTAGGGTAACCATCACCTCGGATCCTAGATTTATCACCTCCTTGCTTTCCTTGTTTGACAGTTTTATTGCACACTTCATTAAAAGTGTGCTGTTTCATTTTACTTACTTTTATTTTTATAAAAAAAGATAACAGGGCGAATGTAATTTATGAGACTAAGACATAGTTACACGTTGTAAATCATTAGTTTTGACTCGTATAATATCACAGTTTATTCATTCACTAAGTGATGGGCATTTGGGTTGCTTGCAGGTTTTTGCTACTGTGTATAGTGCTATGAATATTCATATGCATGTGCATGCTTACATGGACACCTCTGCTACAAACTTACCCTCTGAGCCCACGACTGGAACTGCTATGTCCCAGGGCATGTGAACGTTTAACTTGAGAAGGTAAAGCCTCCCAGATTCATCCACTTACATTCCCACTGACAGTGTATAAAAGATCCTGTAGACCACGTGTTCAGTACTTCACATTGTCAGGCTTGATTTTTGTGGACAAAAAAGGCATAAAACGATAACTAACTGTGGTCTTAATTTGCATCTCCAAGACCACCAATGATACTGAACATCTTGTTACGTGTCTATGGGCCCCGTGTATTTATTCTTGCATGAAATACCTGCCTACTCTTATGTCACTTTTTCGACTGGGTTTTCAGTGGCCTTAACACTGATTATATTTTTAATATATATTTTTTATTCTAGCACATTCAGTAGCATGGATCAAGAATTTGAAACTTGTCTTTTCACTTTTGTTATGGAATCTTAACAAATAATAGCTCTTATTTTTAATTTAGTCAAATTTATCTCTTTTCTAGTCAATGACTTTTAGTGTCATGTTGAAGAAATCCTTCCTTATACCAAGGACTGCGATATTTTCTAATATGAATTTTGATGTAAGTTTTTAATCCACTCAGAGTTGATTTTGTTGTTGTTGTTTATACGGCACCAAGTACAGATCAGCTTACTTCTTTTTCCAAATAGACTCTCCCCAGCTCCCCTGAATGTGCGGGGGTCTCTCTATACCCAACTGACACGGCACGCAACCCCCGTCTTATACCGAAGTTCTGCGTGGGTCTGCTTCTGACCTCGCTATCCCATCATGTTGGATCAATTTATTGATCCCTAAATGAAATGCTACAGCTTTAATTACAAAAACTTCATAAGCCCTGATTACTAGGACAACGTCCTCACTCCACTCTTCTTTTTTAGAAGTGTCCTGGCTGTCCCTGGTCCTTTATGTTTATGTAAATCTAAAAACCATTTGTGGAAGAGAGACACTGTTCCATGATGCGACCCGGGGCCAGGTTTACGCATCCCGTAAACACCCTCACAGACTGGCTGATGGTAATCAATGCTTCCTTCCGCCATAAACCAGTACCTCCCCGTGTCCCATGGAGTGCTGGTTCCTGGAGCAGGCCATCGTCCTCACTGAGTCAAGCATGGAAAGCACATTCCCTTACCTGGAACTGGTCACGTACTGGTCTCCTATCCACCCTGCCCTGTTCTATTTAATTCTTTGGTGCCTGCCAAGCAGTGTGGACAATATCGAAGTCACCTTGCAGCCACCCATGAAGTGCCTTATGTCTATGTTTCCCTTAATAAACTCTGTTAGATGCCAGGCCGGAGTGGCCAGCTTCTTTCTTCCATCTTCTCCTGTCCTCTACTTTCGGAGGTAGATTTTCAGTCTCAGGCTCTTCCCTGGGTCTGAGTGTATAAATGCCATTTTTTGCACTTCATGAAAAATTCTCCTCTTATGCACATATTAAGGGGAAACTGGTCCTTTCTGATGTCAACCCTTCCTATCCTTGGAGCCAGGATATCTTTCCAGTTGTGTTTTCTTTAATACCATTAAATTTTTACCTGTAAATCTTGAATGTCTTTTCCTATTTCCGGGTAGTTGATATTCTTTGATGCTACATAAATGGTATCTTCTCATTAATTATGTTTTCTCATAATTGCATTTCTGCATACTATCAGGAAACCTGTATATTAAACGTACCTTCACTCTTAGCTAAATTTTCCTATTATTTCAAATAATTTACCTGTAAATTACTTCAGGTTTTTTTAAATGTAATTAATCACCTGACAATTTATTATTATTCCCAAATTACGGATGAGTTACCTGAGACAAAGAAAAGTTAACTATGGAAATGAAGATCTCATAGAGTGTCTGTACACCCACATACACTGCAGCATTATTCACAAGAGCCAAGAGGTGGAAACAACCTAAGTGTCTACCGACAGATGAATGGATAAAGAAAATGTATATACATACATTCGAGGGTATATTTATTCAGCCATTAAAAAAATAATAAGAAGAAATCCTATCACTTGCAACAATATGGATGAACTCTGAAGACATTATACTAAGTGAAACAGGCCAATCGCAGAAGGAAAAACACTGCATCATTCCATTTATATGAGGGATCTAAGTATGTAGTCAAGGTCACTGAGACAAAAAGTAGAATGGTTTTTGCCAGGATCTGGGGGGGAGAGAGACATGGGAGGCTGCTATTCAATGGATGTAGAGTTTCAATCACGCAAGATGAAGAAGTTCTAGACATTTGCTATACTTGTAGTTTATACTGTACACTTAAAAATTGAAAAAGGTAGATCTCATTATGTATTTTCTGCAATTAAAAAAAAAAAGGTTAAGTAAATTGCCCATAAAAACAGTAAACAGAAGTGAGATCCAAATCTAGGCAGTCTGAGCTCTCAATTACTGTGCTGCTTGCTATCACGCATATGAAAAACAATACGCAAATACAGAAATAAAATTTTACATATTTTCCAGTCATATATTGAATAGTTTTAATTTTTATACTTATTCCGCAAGAATACTATTCACTAAGGCTACATATATAATCATTTATTTAAATTAAGAGTTGAATATTTTTTAAATTCTTCATATGTATCACACCTAAGAAGATTCTTCTTTTATATCTTAGGGTTAAAGCTTTCCCTAATTCCTAATTGTTTTCATCAACAAATAACTTTTAAAATCCTATGTCAGATAAGATCACTTCTCTTTCAGCCAAAGTTAGGATTTTATAAATTTTTAAAAATTAAATGTTCAGCACTATAACAAACACAACAAGTAGCAGAGTCCAAAGACAGAGACAAGTTCCTTAAATCACACATTCAGCTGTGAAATGACAATTGGAAACCTAAGTATATTGGAAAACTGTCTAAGCGACAGACACTGGATTTAACTTTAATTAAAGAAAAAAAAAAACTTTAAGGAAACAGTTTTCCTTTATAGTTAATGAAACATATGAAATTACTTTCCAATATCAGCATTTTTTTTCCATTTCAGTTTTTCCCTTGGACTTACCGCCTGGCAGACACTGGCATTTCTGGTTTGGGTTATTCCTCCCACAAAGACCACACAGGTCAGGAAAATATGAAAGCACAAGTTCACAAGCATGTGCCAGCCCTTGAGACTGATTCTAATCAAACTGTTAAAAGAAAGAGGAAAATACTAATATTTAGGCTAGTACATTTGAAGCAGGACACTGTAATATTTGTCTTCAAGTGAACAACTGCAATAGCCTAAAACGCCAAGTTTAAATGTTTAAACATTTCATTTAAAAAACATATACATTCAAACAGACAGACAGACACACACACACCCCCCACACACACATTTTGAGAAATCACTGAACTCAATACAGTTTAAGATTTAACTTTATGTACTAAAAAGGACAAGTCATTTATGGAACTACTGTAACCATTGAAGGCTAAACAAATTCTCCATAATAAGAAACATGTGGCTTTTGTCAGTTACGATGCTTTATGACAGAGGAATCACTTGTTTGCTTCCTACAGACTTCTACAAAGTGCCAATCTCTATTTTCCTGACCTGTGACTACCCAGTGCATTTCCTCTTGGCCTCTCCTAATGAAATGTCGAAGTCTGTCTTTCTTTTTTTTTTAATATCGAAATCTTTTGTTTAACGAAATGTCAAGAAATGTCATATGTCCGGCCTAAAGAGGAAAATACATTCCAGCGAAACCTCTTGTAAAGTGAATTTCTGCTTAGCAGATCCTTTCAGGTCACTGTTCCCTACCGTAAAATGACTTCCTGCAGCTCTGCCTCCCATGAACAAAAACCGTATTCCATGCTTAAATGCCACATATTTCCTTAAAAATGCCATCTACAAAATAAAGACTATCACGACAGGTGAAAACTCATAAGCCAGGAATAATGCCACAGGTTGGTTCTGGCAGCCACCTCTGCAGGTAACGTGCTTCCACCAAACTTCACCCCTGCTGCTCCTGCGTCCCGCCTCCCAGCCTCCAACATGTTCCTCTCATTCCTTCCCAGACACGAACCCAGCAAACTGTCTGGGTACCATAAAAGATGAATTGAACATCTCATCTACTAATTATTTATATCTCAAACTGCATAAAATGAACAAAGCTTGTATGTATTCTAAAATCACTGCTCTTACTTTGGAAAGATGGCATCGTATTAAACTTAACTTTATCCTAATTAAATGTAAAATTATCTCTTGTAAGTCAAGTTTTATTTCTTACCTGTGATGGTATATGTAACTGACGATGACTGCTAAGAGGCATAAGAGAAGAATGACAGCAGTAGTGTAAATCACAGGATGCAGGAGGCTGGCTGCCTGGGTATAGAGTTCAGAACCTGTCAAATCCTGAGAGGGAAAAAAAAAAGCATCATTCTAGTACTTTTCTGAACATAATAACTCCTGAGATTTTCTACAGTGACTAAAACAGACTGATAAACAAAACTCTGGTCCTTACATCTCTTCATGTTTTTCAAGGACTAATGTTTTATGCTATTTTTCTCATATCTTACTTTGCCTTCCTAATTTCCACTGTGTTATACGTACAGTATATATGCTTAAGGTGTGTGTGTGTGGGGTGTGTGTGTGTGTGTACATACTCTTGCTCTACACTGTCTACTCCTGTCCTATACCTGCTCTATAAATCTGAACACTGACATTGCTATGAGGGTAATGGAGAGAACCAGAGCCCACGTGTGGGTGATTTAGAAGGGGCAACCCCAGACTTCATCTTGTTTAATGCCCTTTCACCTCACTTATCACTCTGCATATTAACCAGCTGATTAGGCACAAAGCAGCAGTATCTCTACGTCAGCAAAGACTAAACAGACCTCGCTAACCACCTGCAGTCAAGTTCAACAAATATGAATGGACTAAACACTGTGCAAGGCACTGGGGACATAATGATAACACATGGTCCCTGTCCTTGAAGAGCTGAAAGTCGTGAGGGAGACAGATGCACAATCAGATCAGAACAATGTTCGATGAAGGTAAGGGCAGCCCAGGTACGGAAGCAAAGAGCTCGAAAATCAATAACAGTCAATAATAACAGCAAGTCACTTACGAGGCATCAACCGTAATCCAGGCACCGTGCCAGCACTTCACAGAGTGACCCTGTGAGCTGCATAAGATTAGCCCCTCTTTATAGCCTGAAAAACTGAGGCACAAAGAGGTTAAGTACTTGAGGATGAGACGTGGCTGCCACGTCTGGGCTCCCAAACGCGGTGCAGACAGCACCTCCCTGAAAGGAGAACCGGGGACATCTTAAGGCTTCCTTCCTTTTAAAGGACCAAAGCAGACTGGGAGGATGCCTCCAGCTTGGCCAGGTCTGCTGTGCCAGAAAAATGGGGTTACAGAAGTCGGAAGCTGTAGACTCACCAGATGCTGTCACTAGATCGTTTCTAAACGAACTCTGAAAGCTTGAGACAGTACCCGAAAGGAGAAAAGCTAGATGACAAAAGGAAAGGATGAACGGGAGGCAGGAAGAGTGAAGAGGGACTCAACAACGCAAGGAAGGAGGGGGCAAATTCTCTCACAAAAAATCAAGTTGACAGTATATGATAACAGATCTAAAATGCGCCAACTAGAACATCTTAACAAGCCCTTCTCTGTAATGAATGGTTAACAGAGGTCCATGGGCAACTGGAGATGACAAGAAAAACTGAATTCCAGCCTGAGTGCTCCACTACACCGTGATGCATCTCAAACCTGCGATCCATCTAACTGCTTGACAAGTGTTAACTGGGTGCCCACCTCGTTCAGGTCCTATGCCAAGCACTGGATATTCACGGAAATGGGGAACGTAGTCCCAGCCTTCGAGGGCTGGCAGTCTGCAAACGAAGTACCCGAAAGGGAAAATACGAGAGAAGAAGCCTGTGACCACGAATTCTGATCAACTGGCCTCTGTGAGATGCCCTCAAGACTAACCCATGGCCTTAGTGTCTTTGCATTTTTGCTAACAGTCCGGAAGGTTAGCGGGAAAAATTCAAAAAGATGTACTTTGGGGGAAGGAGAACCAGTAAGATACTAGCAAGAGTGGACAAGCTCTCCCCTCAATTTCTGGGAGAGACCATCCCAGTGCAGAATAACTGAGGCTAAACTTCCAACATCTAGGATTCGGCCTCTAGCTTCCTCTAAGCATGGCCTGCGTCATATTCCTCTAGGAAAATGCCAGTGACGTGTCTCCACAGTCTTTGGCAGAGAGCCATAAAACAGGTGGCTGGATATTATCTAATCAAACATCAAAGTGCCAATTCAGTTCTCAAAATATATTGCATGTAACATTTACATTAAAAAAAAAATTTTTTCAAAAGCTAAATGAATATGACATAGTATGAGAAGGAAAACAGATTTTGAACCAGAACAATGACTCATAATTCTGAGTTACGACTGAAGAAAAAGACGCGTACTACTGTCATTGGTCACTGATGGCACTGCTTCAGCAAGGACATTCCTGGTTGTCAAAACAAGCTCACCTGCCCCAATGACAGAGAAACTGACCTAGGCAAAGGAGAAGCTATTATGCAGTAGTTACTAACTACTAACCAATAAAAAATTTTAAAACCACTCTTAGCTTTCCAGCATTTAAAACCAATCAACCGCCCACCCGCCAACAGCAGCAGCAGCTAACTGGACTGGGCCTGTGTGTCAAATATTCCCTGGGGTTTACAGACCCCTGTTATAAAGCGACCCAATAAGATATGAAAAATCTCCTACCCTGAGGGCACAAAATTCTTGAGAATGTAAGAGTATTTAAGACAATTGAAAAGATTAGGATAGGAAAGATGTTAAAGATCTCAGAGAAGAGATAAAGTAGAAATGCAAATCAAAACTGTTTTTAATTATACTAGTAAACAAATATAGGCTTGTGATACTGAAACATTACTAAGTATACTGTCCAAAAATGGCCACTAGGAGACGCCCATGAGAAGAAAATGTGAAACTGTCATTCACATTTGCAATACAGTGATAAGATAGCAAGTCTCTGCCTCTGGGCTGATGACAGGAGGACAGCCCATCACTAAACTAAATGGTGATCATAATCACTCTTCTTTATATGGTAGAAAGTTTAAGAAAATAACTGAGCTAGGAAGTGAAAAGTTTTCCACAGAAGTTAAGTGCATGAATGCAGAGTATCAGAACACCTGAAAGTGTGTTAAAAATCACAAAGATGGTTATTATTAAGGACTCAAATAAATGGGAGAGTTCTTCAAACTCTTTTTTTCTTGAAAAAGAGTCACACATTTACCAGTTACTTCTAGCCCGAGAATTACTAAATGTAAAAATCATGCCAGGGGAGAAAAATCACTGGCAGTTTTAAATAACTCATTAGCATCATATCAACAAGGATAATTATAAACCAGTAACTACTTAAATTCTCTAGGATCCGAACAATAAAAGTTAAGTATACATATATTATAAACTATATATATATTACACATTACATTATATATATGAGAATATATATATTATATATATATATATATCTCCTCTGGCAGAGTATAAAGAATTATAAAAGAGTTTACCAATAAAATAAAATTTAAAAATAGATCTGAAATCAGAAATGTAACCTCCCCCCAAAAAAACAACAAAAAAAATCACCACAGACTGACTTCTTTGTTACGTTTTACTTTTCCCTTAAGAAAGAAAAAATAACTTAAAAATTTACTCCACCTACATCACACCATCCACAAAAGTCAATTCCAGTCGAATCATGGACCTTAATGTGAAAGGTAAAACATACTAAAGCTTTTTAAAGAAAACAAAGGAGGATACCTTCATGACCTTGATGTAAGTAAAGATTTCTTAAACAGGACATAAATAGCACTAATTATATATAAAACACTTCAAAAAAAAAAAATCAAGAAACTGTTCATAACAAGACAGTATTGAAATAAAAAAGGATAAAGGTATTTTATAAGCTGAATGTTTGAGTTCCCTGCCCGGAAAAAACATGCACATATGTTGAAATCTAATCCCAATGTAATGATATTAGGAGTCGGAGCCTTTGGGAGGTGATTAAGTCATGAGACGAGAACCCATTCACAAATGGAATTAGTGCCCATGTAAAAGAGACCCCAGAGAACCTCCCTGTTCCTTCCACCATGTGAGGACAGAAAGTGGGCCCTCACCAGACACCGAAACTTGATCTTGGACTTCCAGCCTTCAGAGTTTTGAAAAATAGATTTCCGTTGTTTATAAGCTACATACTCCGTGGTTTTCTGTTCTAGCAGCCTGAATGAATTAAGACAGGCATGGAGTGGAAGAAGATACTTATAACACATAAATCCAACAAAAAGCTTCTACTCACTATTGACATCAAGAATCCCGGTAAGTCAGTAAGAAAACAATATACAACCAAATTAAAAATTGGCTAACAGTTAATAATAGGATGGTATATTTGAAAGTTGCAAAGAGAAATCCTAAAAGTTCTCAACGCAAGAAAAAACATCTTTCCTTTTCTTCTTCTTTTTTTTTTTTGGTATCCATACTGGATGATGGATGTTAACTAAATTTATTGTAGTTATCATTTCACAATACACATAACTCAAGTTATTGTGATGTACACCTTAAACTTAGTGCTGTATGTCAATCATATCTCAATAAAACTAAAAGGAAAAAATTTAAAGTCAAACATAATGAAAAAAAATAGGCAAGACTTGAGGAAGAACATCCCAAAAGGGGAAACCCAAACCGACAGTAAGAAAATGCACTGGTGCTCAACACCATTAGTCACCAGAGGAAGGCAAATGAAAACCACAATAATCTAACAAAATAGCACGACCAAAGACTAAAATTAAAGGCTTACAATAGCAAGCACTGGCAAGGACGTGAAGCAACTAAAACTCTCATTACGGTGAGACTGTAAACCACTTTGGTCAACTGTATGGCATTATCTACTAAAGCTAAATATAGGGATAGACTACAATCCCAGCAATCTCAGTCCTGAATGTATGTGTCCACAGAAAAACATGTGCATAATTATAGCAGAGTTTTCTTAGTAGTCAGAACCTAGCAACAACCCAAATGTCCATCTGCAGTAGAACGCACAAGTTTCGATATTTTATACAACGGGAAAAGAATAAACTGCTGCTATGAGCAAAAACAAAGATAAAGCTCACAGATGTAAGTAACAGGGAAGAAACCAGACACAAAAGAGTACATAGTGTACAATTCCAATTCTGTGCAGTTTAAGAACAGGTAAAACTTATCTATTGCAATCATCATCAGAAGGGTCTCTCTCGAGATGGGAATGGGAATCAACTAGAAAGAAACACAAGGGAGCCACCAAGTGCTCAAGTAAGAATCTTGATCTTGATGGTAGCAAATGTGTGTATTCAACAAAAAAAAATCAAGCCATACACTTAAGATCTGTGCATTTTGCTCAATATCTCAATTTAATAAAAAAAAATATATATATTTATCAGTCCCCCCTTGGATTACCAATTCCACTTCAGAGAATTTATCCAGCAGATTTCTTATTAAATGTGCAAAATATTGTACAAATTACTGCAAACAAATAAAATAGAGGGGTATCTAAATAAATTATGGTAGGGACATAAAATAATACTAAAAGGTAAAAAAGAATAATTTATATTGATAAGGGAAGACTTCAGAAAGGAGATTCAGTAAAGCGATTAAGAACACAAATTTCTGGAGTCTGAATTCAAATCTCAATTCCAACACTAACTTTGCGGACTTGGCTGTGGTGCTTAAGCTCTCTATGCCTCAGTTTCTCTATCTGTACAATGGGGTAATGTTAACAGTAGTATATTTTATGAGGCTGTTATGATGAGCAAATAAGTTAAAGCATGTAAAGACTTCAAAAGCGTGCCTGATACACGAGTGCTTAATGAAAATTAGTCACTACCATCCCCACCACTGCCATCATCATATCATTGTAAGATAGCAGTATCACCAACATCATCATCATCATCACCTTCACCACCACCACCACATCTATTACTCCATGGAGACCAGCATCATCCTAAAATAGTTTCGTGGAAAAAAAGCATGGTTTAGAATAATGTTTGTAGCAAGCAACCTACTTTGTGCAGAATGACTGTGATGGGAGAGAGGAGAGGGACTCAAGTTTACACTATAGATCAACGTGAAGAAATCATTAAAATGTTTGATCCACATGAATGTAGTACCTATTTAAAAATGACATAAACAGAAACATACTAGCATTCATATTCAATTAAAGAGTAAATGAAACTGAAGTTTGCTTACCTTCAGCAAGTTTATATAAATAATATTTAAAAGTAACACTAGAGAGATATAAAAAGAAGTGTGTGCGCTCTAGTTAGGTGATACAATGACGAAGGGGAATCAATGTACTGAGATTATTTTACTTTCACTACTATTACCTAGTAAAGTAAGTACTGCACAAATGGTTTTACCCTAATCATTATCTACCTGCTATTTAAGTTATTTTTTTAGTGGCCCCAGCTTCTAGGACCTTCCTGTCCCAATTGGCTATCCCTGATCACAGCATTCAAAAAAGCCCAATTTCTGCTCAGCTTTTTTTCTCTGGCTCCCACTGAGACCTTAGGATATAATTGGTTATAGCAGGATATCTACTAAACCAAACCACGGTGTCTTGAGATTTACAAACAAAATATTCTTTTTCCTTCGTTTTTTAAATACAAAATTCTTTAAAAGCAGATTGGGAAAAGTTTTATGGTCTATCTGACAAACAGAAATTAAGACTGGCTATATTAAACGATATATTAAGATAGTTTTCACGAAAAATAGGATTTTATATACTATTTGAAATACTGTCAGGGAAGGAAAAAAGATGTTGATTTACAACTTTGGAAAGACATTTCTTCTATTTTAGACATCACTTTATTTGAGTACGTATACTCTGTCTTTAACTTTGCCTTTAACTCTAAAAGTCTCATAAACGAATTTTACTATAATTTTGTCAACTTCAGATCAATTTCACTTTGCTGCCTCTAGGTGGCACAGTTATATTTAAGAAAAACAAAAGGATATTCTGAAAATAGAAAAAAATCTTAGTACTTACTATATTTTAGCTTTAAAGAATTGTGTATTGCGTTTTTTAAAAGATTATAAGTATGAAAGATAAAAGAATAGCTTATTTCTTCTAGAAAGGGATTATACTAATTTAAATTATGTAGAACAGCTAGGAAATTCAAAAACAGATGCTTTAAACTGGTATTAGATTAAATAAAAATAAAAGTTTCACATAATAACCTGATATTTCACTAACAGTGAAGCTTATAAAATGCCTGTCTTGTGTTTCATTTACTCTGCCCAGCTTTTTCCAGTTAACTACGATATAAATTTCAGACAATTCTGCATCTCTATTAGTTATTTCTCCTTCAGTACTTCGTAGTTTGGGGTTATTTTATAATCAAAACCTGAATGAGAAAACCCTTTCATACTGAAAGAGAAAATGCTTCATACTTTAATTAATGCTCCATGCTTTACTCTGGAAAGGTTATTATAAATTGGTATGATGTGAACTTACTGAAAACAGACTCAGACTTACAGAAATCTCCTATTTGTGAGAGAATCCTAAACTATCAACTCTTACTTTAAACTGAAAAGGGTAAATGACTCACACAAATACAGCCGTCTAAATAGTAGAGACCCCGTCTACTGTCAGCTGGGATGAATAACAAACATGTTAATGGATGTCACTGAAAAGACAATCCTTATACTCTGCTAAATAATCTATTTACTCTTCCTGTTTGACAGGTATGCCAGGTAAGGTATACTTAAGTTCAGGAACAAAGAGAAAATCGAGAGTTGAGGAAAATCTATTCTAATTCAAGCTTGTTTTAATAGGATCATTTCTAGTGGTAAAGGCTATTTTGTTTTCTTAAGAAAAGAATAAATCACAAAAAGCAAAATATATCTTGTTTCAAGACTAGTTAATGCTTTCATAAAATATTGTCTAGATAACAGATTCAGAGCTGGAGGCAGAAATAAAAACGTAGGCGTCCTCCCTCCCAGGCCAGCCTCAAGCCATTTCTGGGAAATGTCTTTTAGATTCATGAGTAATTCCTTCCACTACACTCAAAGTGCACGTATCCATGCTCCAGGATGTTAGTATCTTATAATAACTGCAATATAAAACAAAATCTAGCATGGTTAATTTCATAAATTTCAGCTCAGGAATCATATTCACTTAAATAACTCATTAATATAGACCTTTTCTTACACATTAATAACTACTTTACCAAAAATTAATAGGTATGAACAATGGTAAATAACAGAAAATATCAGCTTGATTAACATTAAAATTGAAAATACATTATTTGTGTCAATACTGTTTCTTTCAGCGACTAAACTGAAATTATCGCTATTACTCTAAATTCAAAAGGAGGTAAAAATTATGATGAGAAAAGGTACTAGACGGCAAAATAAAAAATGTCTCATTATTCACTGTTTATCTCTGGGCAAATGAGTCACTCTTACTGGGGTCGGAGTTGTACTGTACAGACCCCAAGATATCTCCAAATTGTAAGATGGTAAAAGTCTCGTTGAACTGATTCACTTCTGAAGTTTGCTGAAAATTCCTTTCCCAAACTCAATCACATACATTTCACTTGGCAGAAATTCAAATTCCCTTTTAAAAGAGAATCACACCAAACACCACCTCTTACTTAACTAAAGGGAGCAATTTATGTCAAAAGTTTTTTTAAAAAAAACCTTTACCAGAGCTTAACGATGCATAAGGAAAGAATTAGGATACTTAGTGTTTATGCATAAAGTTAACAAGTGCCATACCATCAAAACCGCATAGTTACTAAGGGAGTAGCACTGAATGGTCGTGATATTTTCATCTGAGTAGAGTATATGGCACCCGTCTGACTTCCAGCCTCCTTGTCCGTTCAGCAAATCAAAATCCCACTGGGCGGCCACGGCATCTGCTCCGTGCGCAATTCGACGCAGTGTCACATTAACGGGGCTGTGGTGGGTATCTACGTTCACACCATCTGGAGAAAATAAGAAATAAAAGTATTTCTGAAAAACAAACTTCACAAACAGCTAAATGTCAACTTATACACTAATGTGGTATATCCTGCGATATCTTTTTTCACTAGTGACTCATTAAAACAAAAAGGAACAAAAACGAACATTTTTAGGAACAGGGAATTATAAAGTCGCACTGCCCCGCGACTAGAGGAGAACGTATGCCGCATACAAACCTATTTTGGTGAGAATCACGGGGGTAACCACTGCGCGCCGTTTTCCGTCGTCGGCCAAGTTTGTTGAATTTCCGGTGGCTGGAAAAAGCTTTCCGTTGCGGAATGCGATGAGTTGAAGCTTAAAGAGAGAGTCGTCAGTTGGCCTGACTTCTCTTTTTTGCTTTGGTGAGAAAAGGGACGGTGGGAGCTGAATAGAAGCTTCCACAATAGTATTCTGAAAATACATAAAAAACAAAAGCAAAGAAAGGTTGCTCTATTAGTATGTAGAAACCAGAAAGAATATTTTATATCGTTATGAATTTTTTTCTAATTATATGCTGAATAATTTTAAAAGATGTGTATATATGAAATTCGATAGTTAAAGAACTTATCAGTTAAGCGAAATGTCAGAACACAACGTAACAGTATAGAACCAAAGAAGTATAAAATAAAGATAAATGCAAACTCTATTTCAAAGTTAAGGAAATGAACGAGAAACTGTTTCAAACCAGAGTGAATTTTCCCATGACAATATATATTGCTGAAATAGATAGCACTAAACAGATCAAAATCTCAGTGATCACTCTTTATATCAATTTTACAATGACAAACTATGGTAAATAGCACAAATGTAGCATATCACAAAAATGAGTATAATTAACTTGGGTGGATGGAATTTAAGGTGATTTATGATGGATTCAAACTGTCAAACCACAAAAGAAATTATACAAACATAATAAAAGCTTAGATTTCAGCAAACCCTTATTTTAGAAGACATTTCCCTGAGACAAAGAAACACATTATGTTTAGAAAAACATAGTAACAAACAGGAAAAACTAAGGATGTTGGCTGATCATGGAACGTTTTTCAGACTTCTTTATCAGGGATTTTTAAATTATAAATTATGCAGCACTCAATAAAAAATAAATCTATAAAACCAAGAGACAAATTATTAACTCTAAAACAAAATTCCCTATTTTAAGATTTTATCACAGTTTTTCCCTTGGCACTAATCTCTCTCTCTCTTATCCAATATTTATGTTGCCAACAGAATTTCCTCTTAAGGGACAATCTGATTATGTTATTTCTGTTTAAATAATATCTTTGTTTTCAAGTGATTAGAGAATATTGCTCCCTAAATTCTGAGAATACCATACAGTTTGGATAAAAATCTATGTCTCTAATTCATCTTTAACACTCCCTATACCACAAATGATCAATTTCTGAGCCCTCCTACTTTTTTTATTTTTATGTCACTGTGCTCGCTACACATCCCTGGCCGATATGGTCCACTAGTCTCCTGTCTGGGAAACTTGAACTAGTCAGATCTGATGTTTAGCAAGATAATCCTATTGTAATGGAAAGGATGGATTAGAATGAGAAAGGCTGGCAGCCAAGAGGACTTTTACAAAGCCTTTTAAAGGGGATTTTTTTTTTTTTGGATGATTAATGACAAGAGTCCTCACTCAGGATACTGCTTTCAGTTAGCTGCTCCCTCCCTCTTCTGGACTCAGGCAACATTCTGCACACATCTCGAGGGTAACTGTCGAGGGTAACTGATATTTTCAGTGCCACACTGTAACAACTCACCATCTGCTCCTCCAACCAGTGTGGGGTTGTTGAGTACAGATAATCTCACTTATTTCTCTAGATCCCCACACTACATGTTAATAGCAGTTCCTGGCACTGGTATTTAATAAAGGTTGCCCAATGTTTATAAAATTAATGGAAGTCTGTGTGGCATGTTTATTTATTTTTTTTTAAAGATTTTATTTAGGCAAGTGACTGACATTAGAATTAGCTTTTAACTGCTGTGCTTAGAAGAATGTTGGAACACATCAGATGCCCACAAACATCTGTTGAATGGAAGTATTTTGAAAGTTTGCATATTAACAGTTTGACTCCTATTTTTAAACTGAAGATGCCAAGAAAATATTAGAAATATTTCACTTAAGAAAATGCATAAAAGTCTCTACTATTCTCACAAATGTAATCTACTGGGAAAACAAAGTTTATTATAAATTCATTCACTAATCTAGTACATTCCTATTAATTATATAAATTTCTGTTAAGTATACAATGAAGCTTTTAAAAAAGGAAAAATATCAACAGATCGATTAATTAAGAGAGCAAAATCCTGAAAAAGCATTATATAATGGACATTCATTAAAACTTAAGTACTCTATAATTCATAAAACAATTTTGTTGTGAACACAAAATGACTTGAAAATTAAGCATAGCTCTCTGGGAAAGTATTACTTATGACAAATGAAAGTTTAAAAAAAGCCATACTGATGTTTTCTAACAGAGAGCTGAAAAAGAAAATGACATCTATAATTTCTGGAAGTCCAGAATTTTTTTCTACACAAGTTTAAACTTGTAAAACCAAACAACAACGACTTAAAAAAATCCAGGTGTATGGATAGATCACTGAGAGATGAGAGCTACACATTCAAAGCGGTTCCATACTTAAGGTTTCTAAAATACCCCTCAGAGTCCAATAAAGAATATGACTAAATAATGATTACAGATTCCCTAGGATGGAGAGAGGGTGGCCTACGGGTGCTGGAAAAGCAAATCTCAGCTGTATCAATAATGTTTAGAGTTTTATAGTAAGAATGTAATCCTTCTATATTTAATTTCTTTAGAAGAAGTGTTGATCAGTTATTATGTAAAGGTGAGAAATCTAATTTAAAAAACCACTGAGGAACACTTATTTAACTTTGTAAGATTTATATCATGATTATATACCTTTTGCCACTTGGCTTGAAGTTAAGGAACACAAGTTTATAATTTCATTTAACCATATATTTATTTTTAAAAGGATGGGTTGAAGAAGTGGAAATAGATATAAACACACGAATTATAGCTAATAAATGAGAACAAAATTTCTCTTAAAAATCCTTCAGAAAATACATGCTTTTAGTGTCTAACATTTACGATTGAAAGTTCACATGGGATTTGAAACAAGAAACCAGGATGTGAGTCCCAGCATCGCCAGTTAGTAGCTGCCTAATGCTGCCCAGTTTTGTTAGTCTCATCTTAGTCTCGTCTGTCAAACACAGTTAATGATCTTTCAAACGAAGAGCTGTGAGGACCAAATGGCACCATGACAAACACAAAAGGCTAAAGAACTCTCAGTGGTATTTTTATTACTATTACTGCTGCAGCATGGCAACTGGTTATCTGGAGTCGGAGGAGAGAAAATAAAAAATGCCTGTAACTGACTTACCAACAATAAACTAGAACCTCACAATGTTTTCACTTCTACAACTCCAGTATTAATTTCAATACCAAAAATTGATAAAGTCTGAACACACGAGCAACTAATATCACAGAGCTCGTATCACGAATTTATTTGAAAATTCATGTTTCTCTATTTACAATGACATTAAGCTAAGAAGGAAATGTTAAGTATAAACTCAAATACTTCTAGGTTTTAACATCAGTCCTAATACAACAATCTGGACTTCTACCATGGTGTAATTAATATTAAATTTTTCTGAAATACTAGTTTAAGTCTATAGAGTTCTAACATTAAGATCAGAATGATTCGAAGAGCCACCTAATTTAAAACAATACAAATAGACGAATTTCTCCATGTTTTCTTAACTATCTACATACTTGATTTTACAGAGACAGGTATGATGACACATCCTGATTTTATTGTATATAATCTGTTAACTGCATACCGCCTTTTGATTAACTTACTGCTAAAGATTAACAGGGATTCGGTTTCCTTTTAGAATTAATTTTTTAACTGACTTTCTTTACTAATTAAGCATGGCTGTTAATTTTTACTAAACAACATTTATTGTATGTTTCATTATCCTATGCTGGCACTGTGCAGGATTTAGAGCTATACAATGAAATAAGCATGGTTTCTTCCCTCAGATACTCATAATTTAACAAAAGAGAGATAAGAACAATAATAAAACAATAATAAGAGCTAACATTTATTAAGTGCTTACTCTGTGCCAGGCACTTTTGTAAATGTCTGTACTATGCCTCATTCAATCCTCTCAATGATCCTTTCAGTTAAGTACCATTTCATGATGCCTATGGAACAGATGAGGAACTGACATTCAGAGAAGTTAAGGTCCTTGCCCAAGTTTGCACAGCTATTAACTGGGGGAGGAGAACATGAATCTAGGCTGTCTGGCTACAGAAAGACCACCCTCTTAATCACCATATCCTTTGGCCTCTCTCACTATAACTCAACTCACCTTTAACAACTTCTAACTATTCTGGAGAACAAACAAAGCACTAAGGGACTAACAGGCAATGATGAAATCAGAGTTACCATGTGAACGGAGTCTTAGAGACAGAAAAAGGGCAGAAATAAAGTTGTAGATAACTGGCCTGGAAAATTTAAAGGACTTCAGTTGCGATCAAGCCCTACATGTCTGAGATGAGGGGAAAACAGGTGGTAGAGAAAAACTGGTTTCTAAATCCCAGTCAAGAAAGTTTAAAAACAAACAACAAACAGTTCTTTCTGGCTACATTACAGCTATATTTGAAACGCCAACAATTTCTAAACCTCTTAGTAGTTCATCGAAAACATAATATTTGTGAATTATGGTGCCAACAGTGGAAGGAAGCATCTGGTTACAAAAAAAATTCAACGGATTTGATTTGGTGCTGGCAGAGTCAGATGAGAGGTAACTCCATCTCCAACTGGATGACCAACCGAGGCCCACTGGAACCCACTGATGACTCAAGCACGCGCTGTGCCTCCGGCGGGCCTCGGTCCAGTGTGGGAAGGAAGAAGCCCGTCTGGCTCCCACGTGCGGAGTGCAATGATAGAGGTGAGCAGGGTGCGAACGGCAAAGTGAGGGAGAGAATCAAGGAGATGAGGGTGGGAGAGGCGAGGACCGACGGCATGGTAAGAGGTAAGGTTTCTCGAAGGTGACATTTCTGCTGGGTGTTAACATACAACCAAGGAGCTGGGAAAGGGAGGGGAGAGGGAGGAAATTCTAGCAGAATTAGCATGAGGCAGGCTTAAGTATGGCCTGTGGCTGGGAGAGGAACCAAGGGAAGCTGCTGATACTGGACAAAAGGGAAAGGAAGTAGGAAGGGATGGGGAGCGAGGGATCAATCAATGCCAAGTGACGAAGCCACCAAGAGCCAGCCCCCAGAGACACAAAGTATTTATTAGGGGATGCGCGAGGTCTCTTTCCATCTTGGGTAGATCCCATGATAACGTTCACAGTAGTAACAATCTGAAATGACGCACACGCTGACCATCAAAACAGTCTCTGCAGGGAAGATGACTGGGGGGGGGGCCTCCGCTCTGCAGGCACCAGCCTCTCAGCTGCTAAAGGTGGACAGAGCTGGTAGTGTCCCCAGCAGAAGGACCAGCAGTGCTGAGGGGGCACCCAGGGAACTGTGGCGCCCCCCATTTGCTAAAGGGTAAGGACGGACGTATTTCGATATTTTACTAATTGGCATGGTTGCAGTGGTACTTGTTGGCCAAATGTCAGCCCTGGGTAGACCAATGTATGAGAGAGGGATGGGTTTTTAGGAAGAGCCTGGAGACATAGAGACCACATAGGGCAACGGTCTGGGCAACACAGGAAAGAAGTCCAAACGAGGCTGCGATGGCAGGAAAGAGAGAAGGACAGAGAGTCAAGAAACATGTAGAAAGCAATTCGGGTAAGGCTCCTACTGGGAAGGACTGAGTTTTTAAGGGTTTGGTTTCATAGACTAGCACATTCTTCCGTTCTAGGGTAATATAATCAATTTCCGGATGTTCAAATTGTCTATTCAAGGCACTAAAAAAAAAAAAAAAAGTATACGCAAAAAGAGTAAAAATTGCCCGAGGATAAAGTTTAAAATGTAAAGAAAGTTTTTGTTAAAATGCTAAAGCATTTTGCGCTGTCGACATTAAAATGTTTAATTTTGTGTCACGAAGGGTACGTTTCTCTTTTACTCAGTTTAATCATGTCCATCTATGAAGCATGAATAATAGTGGAACGTGTCCTTGGTTTCTGGCCACAAGATGATCTTAAAAGGACAGAATAGTATGAAATTGATAAATCTGAGAGTGTTCATTTAATGCTTTCTACTTTAGCAAGCTGAAACTTTGCTTACCCAGAGGGTAGGTTGTGAAATTGATGATATGTATAGGGTTTCATCATTTTTAATCCCTTTCCACCCACTATGATCACCTAAGGTAGAAGGATTCATCAATTTTAAGTGCTCCTCAAAGACACACAGCGTTCTCTCATGGGCTTGTGTGTGATGCTGTTTCTATGTCTTCTGTGGTATGTTTTTACCAATAAAAAATACAATAAGAAAAGGAGCAGGTCTACAGTAGCACTGCAGGTACATCAAGTACCCTCATGGAGCCAAGAATAACAAATACATCTTGACAATTTTCCTCTGAGTATATGGTACCAAGTAAATATATGATCACTAGACATTCTGACCTAGTTGAGACTGTCTTGGGTGGCAGGGAAAGTTGGCTTTTTCTAAATGGAGCAAACTGGCTTTCCCTGTGGAGGTCACCAGGGTAAGGTATGACAAAATACATTAATTCTTCATTCATTCATTCATTCACTCATTCAATATTTATGAGTGCCCACAATGTATCAGCACCTAACACTTATTTGATGAATTATTACGTAGCCGTTAGTGACTGGGATACTGTTTGTGATATACTTCAGGAACAAGCCAGAAACAAAGAAAGTATTTAGTAATTAAAATCCAGTTACACATGGTCACCAAAACTAAACGAAAAAATGTGGTTCCATTAGGGATTGGAATTATATCTCTTCTATTTGCTCCAATGTGATTTAATGAAACACGTCTGAAACCCACATTATAAAAATAAAAATGCTTTTAATTTTGCTTCCTGCAATAAAACACACATTTTCTGAAGACATATCCCATGTTTTTCTTTGCCAAAAATCTTAATATACAGCTTGTCTGATTAACCGCCCAGCTTCAAGTCTGATTTTCTATTTAGTCCAGTAGGCACAGAGCCAAGGGCACACGATGCTTTCATGTCTTTAAAATCGAGAACAATAAAAATGAACTTTCTTTTTGGTAAAAGAAAGGTAAAAGAAAATGTTTTAATATGTAATATTAATATAGTCATCTTTTTACCACTGCAGTTATAAAATATAACTTTGATATTTTTGCATGAAGAAAAGGGTCCAAGGGCAAAAATGCCTAGGCTTGTGAAAGTGAACTTGTGTCCCTTCCTGGTCTCAATTTTTTAAAAAGAACACAACAATACAACCAATACGCCCTTCTCCTCCCAAATAACTTTCAATAAGGTTATTTTGCAAAGCAAAACATTAACTATTCTAATCTAAGAGCGAAAGGTCTTAAATGATGGCAGAATATAACGTACCTTTAGTGCCAGACTTGAAAATGTATTTGAAATATTGCACTTAAAGCTCAGCTGCTTATCCAGGTTTCCATCCGGATCCCGCCTCCCGTAGTCCGAAAGGCCTGTACGGTCAGAAGCTGCCACCTTCTGGAACACGGTACATGTCATCCCGGTGAAGCCAGTGGCCTTGATGACATAAGCTTCCAGAGCAATATTGGGGGAATACTTCAAAAGTCAATCAAACAGGAGTTATGAAAGATGTCTAATATGGAGAAAATGAACTTTCAAAGACTTTACAAACACAAAACACTGTACCTAAGATAAAAGAGAATGCTTAAGTTCTTACTAAACAAAGACACCGTGTAGATAAACGGTAGGAAAAAAAAAAAAAGATGCTGGGAAAAAAAAGATGTCTCAAAATAAAAAGATACTAATGAAAAGAACAAGTCATGAAGTGTGGAGGATCGGATATGAATTCAAAGTCAATTAAAAATAATTTAAAGAGCGCTGTGTAGGAAACTATAAGCTAAAAATGGAACTGTCTTAGAAAAAAAAATCAGCTAGAGAAATCAGTGGCCTCCCTTAATGATCGTAACACAGGGGTAGTATTAGGGTTTGGGAGACACACTTAAAGTTACTTTGTTCAACACTTCATGCCATATTCACTTTTTTCTTTCACAAGGAGATCTAGTTAACTCTTTGCATTGTTTCACTGGTAAAAATTTTACAGGCTCACTCCGAAGGTGCTTCTTTAGCAAAGGAAGAAAGATGCTAGTCTAAAGAGCAGATGAACAGATGTACAGCGCAAATGAAAGCCAGAAAAACCACCTGAAAAAGATGGCACCTGCTCCAATAGTTTTAAGGAATTCAAGAGTGAGACTGAACTCAGAGAATTTACCAAAATGTAGGACCCGTAAATACAAACAGCCGCCATGCCTACACCTGGAGGACTTCACCACAGCAGGCGTGGATGAGGATTTACTGCAAATTCTAAGGACAACATGGCATCTCTTTCCTTTCTTGAAAGATGAGTAAGACACTATTCTAAGGACCATGTGTAGACAAAATTTTTTTTTTAAAGCATAGGCCTTTTCTCAGAATTCTAGGATAATATTCCACTTACTGTTGAATAAACATGAGCTCCATTTGCAAGTCGGTACATAGCAATCCGCTGCAGACACTGGACAATTCTACTGCAGGCTTTAGCCTCCCTCTGCGCCAGCCACAGGACACGCTCTTCAGCCAACATAATGTTACTTGCGATGTCAACCATCACATCACCTAGCTAGCAGGCATGCAGGAGAGGGAAGAAAAGATCTTTAAAACCGACACAAACTCTTTTATATAATCAAAACCCTCATGAGACAGCAAGAATGGCCTTTGGTCTACATTTTCCCATGAAAACTCAACAGGCACTGTACTTGTTTCTCATTATAACCTCTTCTGATATGAACAGCACATTTGATGATGATAATTTGGTAATATTTAGCTCAAAACAGTGTACTTAAGTAACGACCGAATCATTGGTGAGAAGGCTGACATGCGGTACTCAAACTGATGAGGAAAAGGACAAATTAATTGAGAGGAAGGAAAAAAAACATCGCATGATCCCAGAATAAAACGATCTAAACGCCTGGTCTGGAAAACCATTGATAAACACTTCTTTTAGAGTAAGAGTTATCTTAGTATTACTATTAAGAAACATATACTGCCTGTCTCTTTAGCATCCTAGGTATGTCCAACCACTGCAAGGTCTCTACACATGCTGGGCCACCGCCTGTGTCTCCGCGTGCAGCTTCCGCTACCTCGAATGAACTTTTCCTTCCCTTCCTCCCAACTCAGTGAATGCTTTAAGACTCAGCACCATAAAATAAATGGATCCTAAGAGGTGCTCACTTTTGCACTGCTTGTTTTATTTAAGTTATGAACTGAGCTCAGATGTAAACATCTGTCACGCAAGGCCAGTGAAATGTCCACTGACTGTTGTTGATGCTGACTTGCATGTCCCATGTCAGAGAAATGCACCGAACAGGCGGGGCTAATGAAACATACTGGTGTCAAGGGGGTTTGGTATCGAGCAAAATGTTCAGGAGAAGAAGATCTATGGCAGAAAGAATAACACAAATATTCCAGAGGTAGGATCAGAAGATTTACAAGCTGCCTGGTCCTCTAATCAAGAAGCAAGCATCAAAGGTGTTAAGCCCCAGAGCTGACCCAGAAAGCCAGGGCTGTTTTAGCAAATGTCTTTTGATCGTCCCAGAAGACCCCAAGTGAGCTTCCCAACCCATTGTGCATCCAATACTCTTCCCGGGATGTGTAATTATGAGGGCTGAGGTGAGTTTGGAGAAAGCTGGGTCCGCCCCACCCAGGATTCACTGTACAAAGGCAACCCGTGGAAACCACCAGAAACCAATCCTGCAACCATGGGCTGAAACAGACTGTAGTGAGTACAGAGGTGAAGGACAGGACTTCAGATCCTGCCCCCTAGCTGCACTGGACACTTAACCTCTTATACCCACCTTTATTTCTATGAGGACAATAACAATCCTGCCTGTCCTGAATGTTGTGAAGATTAAGTTTCAATAATACATATAAGAGCCTCCTAAAACCATGCCTGGCGTGTGGTGAGCACTCCAAATATGTTAGCTCTCTTTGTCATTTTATTGATTTTTTTTAAAACCATTTCAATTCCAATATAGGCCTCTCTTTGAAAACAAAAGGCTCTACAAGAAGTGAAAAAGAGAGTACATTTTTAAAGGTCTGTGTTTCTATATAAATAGGACCAGTAAAGTCCAGCAAAACTGCCTCTTCTTCCTCGGCAAAAGCCCCACCACCTCATCCAATTAAAAAAATAGTTTATTGATTTCATACCACTCTTCACGCAGTGTATCGCAATTCTGTATTTCCAATGTAAACACCTTGAGGGCAGGGCCAACGTAATGTCCTACTTATATTTACACCTTTATTCACTAGTGTAAGTCCTGGCACAAAAGCAGATAGGTATACAATATTCATTCACTCGCTGACTAAATATTTATTGAGGACCAAGGTGAGATAGACTGTCCTGAGCAACGGAGACACAGCAGCGAAAGAAACACACAAGCTCTATTTTGGAGTTCATAATCTAGTGAAGAAAATACAAAATAAAGACATTTGTAAAAAGTGACTTAGATTGTGATAAATGCAGTGAAGAAAATAAGTAAATATATGACAAAGAGTAATGAAATTTAATCTCAACACCCTATTTTAATGGACTCGCATGTTCTCAAAGGAGGAAATGTCCCCTAAGCTCAAGAAATTAACAGGATCGATTGACAGAGAATTAGGAAGAACTTGCTCACCCAGTTCATGAAACACTAGCACCTAGTACACATTCCTAGCAACAAACAGCGACGGGGGTGAAGTTCACTCTAACAGAAGCCCTTATTTCTAGAGTTGTGAAGCAGTGTAAGTAACTCTGATACGTCAACTTACTAAATGTCAACCAGCCATTTATACGGCAGTTAGAATAATCACCACCGCCTCTTAATGCGGATTCAGAGCAGCTGAAATGATTTGGTTAAGTTTTTGTCTGTTATTCTGAACTATTGTTATTTCAATTTATTTATGCAAAAATAAATAGGGTAAAAGAGATGTTCTATGGCTATCAGGAAAGAAAATTCCATCGACTGCAAAAGGTTAAAAGAAAAGCTACAGGAAAATACTAACTCTAAGGCACTACTGAAATATAGGAGGTGTTTACAGATTAATGTAAACTTATTGTTTTATACTTTAATAATTTTTTTTTGAAACATACAAACTTTATGAAGATCCAACGTGAGATCTGATAAATGCATCTGATAGATCCATCATCTCTACTGAAAAACTATGTTATATGATCAAAGAAGGATTTCTGTGCCTCACTAGAAAATGCCAGTAATGGAATTTAATGTGTTAATAACTGTAAAGAAAAATATCTCTAAGAAGGTATACGGCTAACTAGAGTGATTGCCTTAACTGAGAACAAGCTATTTTTCTCATTATTTCAACCTAAATGGCTAGGAAGTAAGGAAAAGGATTTGTTACCAAAATATTCCATAGAGCAGGTGATCACAGAATGCTACCTGCTTGCGTAGCTTGGTTATGGAAGCTGCCCTTCCGGGGCAAAAAAAGAAGACAAAGGAGATAACAGCACGAAAAATTATATTGGATTAAATAAGTATTTCCTGAAATCCGACACACAAAGAGTTTAAAAACCGCAACGAGCATTAGAAAGCATTGTATTTCTCCTTGACCTCATTCCCTGAAGGCCATTCCAGCCACAAAAGGGTCAGAAGGAATCACACCTGCTCTCCCACCTGTCACAATGAACGGTGAGGATCAAATGAAAATATGTGTGAATGTACTTTATAAAAGGCAAATGGTAAAGCATGGAAACGGCACAGCTGTAACCATGAAGGTGTTAAATGTCATCTGTTTTAAGAGACAGGATTTCTCGTTCTCAATAGGTGTTTGGAATTCTGATCAAAATAAGACCAAAAGTATCTGTAGATTTCATGAATTTTAGGTTAGCACAGGAAATACACAAGATATTACATCAACTAAACTTGATATTTCATTTTAATGTAGAAGTATCGTGTAATCCTGAAGGCAGAACATTCATGTGTCGGAGAATAAAATACTCCTGGGTTGCAACTGCAATTTTGTCACAAGTTAGAAGTCTGTAATCAAATTATTTAGCCTCTCAAGCCTCAGGTTGCTCATTTGTAAAATGAGATCAAGAACCCTGTGAGAAGTACTGGGAACATCTCATTCCATAGTAAACTAAGGAAAAAAAAAAGGCAAGAAAATAAGTATCTTCATTAAGCAAACCAAGGAATCTACATCCCTCCCCAGATTCGAGTTTTCAAGCAAAGCAGCAAGGGGTACTTTTGATTCCAATAACCAGGAAAGCAAGAATTACAGACCTAAGTGTGGCAGCGGCAACAAGCTATACACTTGTTTTGGGACAGCTAAGATGGAAACAGGAAGTACAGGAATTGACATGTAGTCCAAACTTGACTAAATAATGATAAAAGCAGCTGATATTACTAGTATTAAAAGTTCAAGCAGTCTTGATGATTTTCTTCTAGTTACAAATTAAGTAGAATACTGAGATGACACCTATCTTAAAGTATGTTCTTACCATGATTACTTTTAATGAAGAAATTGCTCTGCGGGAAAGTTGTTTTAAAAGTGCATTTATATCACTCTTAAGTAGCTGCCGTTGAGTGTCTCGGGGTCCTACTACTGGCTTCTCGCAGCTTGCTAATTCGGCTGTCAACATTCAACAAGAGGTTCCACTGTGACAATCATCAGGGCCTAGGCCACCTATTAAATCTCTGATTTTACTGAGCTGTATGAGTAAACAGGAGGATGATGAGGATGATGATGAGGAGGAGGAGGAGGATGATGATGGAGGAGGAGGAGGAGGAGGAGGATGATGATGGAGGAGGAGGAGGATGATGA
>NW_006441953.1:20648147-20670338 GCF_000325575.1 Pteropus alecto | reverse complement strand
ATATAAAGTTACTACACCATGGGGGGAAAGATGAACAATAGAACTCAAGTGTACAAAAATGTTTTTCCTGACTTCAGAGTTTATAAAGACCGCAACTTCAGCCTGCTTTCAGGCTGCCTCTTGCCTCCCCACCTCGTTCTAATTTGCAGCATTCCACATCACTAGTCATTAACAGCCCAAAGCTCCCTTCAGCTGCACAGTGAAAGACCATCACTTCATTACAAACAAACAATCCCTTCTTCCCTCCAACGAGTGACATTATTCCAGGCACGTCTTCTCTCTCTTTCATTGCTCTGCCAAGGTCCCCATGAGTGGGAAGGGGTAAAAAGAGAGAGAAAATATCCCACAACTTGTCTAAAGCATGGAGAGGATGATTTGTGTTCTTTCTGATGGGATATGACTGTCACTGTTGATCTGCTTTCAGGCCGAGATTACATGTGATAAGGGCTGACCTTCTTTAAGTATTCACACATTATGCACTCATGGAGAGCAGGCAGGACACAAAAGTCCTTCAGATGTTCTGGACATCAATCAAGTGCACAGCATGGAGCCTGCCAAACTTTTCTTCCATTTACTCAGGGAGAGGAAAGGGGGAGTCCAAGACAAGCTTTATCACGTTTAAAGTTATGCCGCAGTATATTTGGGGAGACCATTGTTATTAAAAGAGTACATTTTGAAAGAAATTCTCTATAGTTACCGCCAACAAAAAAATTCACACACAAATATAGACAACCAGATCTCTCTCCAGCTTTAAATTTTCAAAACTTTTACTAGCAACCATGTCTCAATGGCTTTAGATTTTTTCTGAAATAATCCTTCATTAAATATATATTTCAAAAATGAAAAATATAATTTTTATACCAATTATACATCAAAAGTACCTTTTTTGAGGAATTTATAAAAATAGTAGAGAAAATACATTTGTTATAAAATACTCTACATATATCTTAATATGAATTAAACACCAATCAACAACATAAACCATTTTTCACCTAATATAAACGTTATTATTAACGGTCTAGACACCTAATATTATGGAACAAACATGACAATGTCTTCTGATACAGACTTTCAATGTTGGTCTTTTATCTTTGGTATTCCCGCAGCTCATTAAAAGGATTTAAGTTAGCTTTTGAAAAAGAACAAATAAGCCCCAAACTATATTCCTCTAAAACACTATAACACAGTGTACTTGGAGGGCATAATTTGATCAACAGCACAACCAAACTCATCAGCGCAAGATGTTTCATGGAATTTTATAATACAATATCTTAAATCTATGACAATATCACTTACGTAGAGATTGCAGAGTTCTTTTTAAAAGCTCATGTCAGACCATGAATATAACAAGGATATACACAGCCCACATACAAGATAAGCAGACTATACTCAAAAAGTAATTAACATTAAAGATTAGGAAGAAAATGAAAGGCAATTTACATGATTAAACTAGCAATGAATTAATTTTCATTGAATTTTGATAAATTTACTAAGATAAGCTCTACAGCTAAAAACAAAAACAAAACAAAATAAACCTCCAAATTGCCCCAAGATCCCTTAACCCCATAAAGGCATATTCTGTTTAGTTTATTACCGGCTTTCAGTGTTATTCAACTAATGGCTAATAGGGTCAAATTTGTACCCTACTAATAGGGAACCAGGTGATACATAAAACATGAGGATATTTTTTACATTAATCACAGTAATTCATTACCTGGTCAATATGATTATCTCAGACCAGAAATTAAAACGGAATGGAAAGATGTCCTGGCAAGAACTGAGAAGCAAGGAACCAAGGGAAGACAAATAGGTTATTTCTAGATGAGAGGATGATGATGGAGGAGGAGGAGGAGGAGGAGGATGATGATGGAGGAGGAGGAGGATGATGATGATGATGGAGGAGGATGAGGAGGAGGAGGATGATGAGGATGATGGAGGAGGAGGAGGATGATGAGGGATGAGGAGGGGAGGATGAGGATGATGAGGATGATGACGATGATGGAGGAGGAGGAACTGGAAAAGCAGGTGAGAGGGCAAGATGAGAACAAGCCTAAGAATAATTTCGGGTTTATTCTTCATTACCTTACAGAAAAAAATTTGAGGTAGCCTAATGACGCTTTAAAAAAATAAGTATTTTTAATTAAGAAAACATAAAAAGGTGGGAAATACAGACTGAAGAGAAGAAAAAGAGACACAGACAAGTTAAAAATCTGCATCAATGGCAGAGCTGCTACGACTGGGGAAAATGGCTTCTTGATAGGTTTCTGGTCAAGGCAATGAAGACAATTTGATAATTATCAACAGAAAGGAGAGCAAGTCCTGCAGGCAGACAAAGTTGCTTTTATAACAAATTCTAGGAACGATGTCGGAGAGGCAGGGTTTAATGGGCCCCACCCTCGGCCATACCTTCACAGTGAACAGAAACAGAAACAGAAACGCATAACTGCTAAGATCCCTCCCACTGTCCCAAAAGAAGCAGATTTTTTTTTTCCTAATTACAAAAATGTATGTGCATTTCCCTTTCTGGAAGAACAGAGGACTAAGTATTCTGGACGACTCTCTTGCTAAAAGTGAAAAATGCTGAAGGAAAAAAAATGTTATCTTTGTAAATGCACCACTGACCGGGCAGAAAACCAACATTCCTCCAGAGGCCGAGAGAAAAACAATAGCGGGAATCCAGAAGCCATGCGGTTGAACTCTGCTGACCATGGGATATATATTGACATTTACACAGGGCCTAGGACCCACCAGCATGGGCCTTATAGGAGGAGACTACTACATGAAGCTGACAACTCAAAGAAGACACTTCCAGGGTCACAGCAAATCAGATTAATTAAATTGGCTTCCCAGAAGGAAGGAGACAGCAAGGAAACTTGACGCTGGCCTTCCTTGACCTTGGTGTGAGGTGAGAGGAGGTTAAAAAGCCTCTTCGGTGTCAACTTGTGAACACAAATTGACCTTCACACAGAACTGAGGTCAGACTTCACATTACTTCCGTGATCTGCAAAACCTCAAGCTGAGAACGAATTTCAAAGCGACCAATTACCCTGGTATTTCCCCTGGGCACGTGGCAGAAGCAAATAAACAATCACATTTCATAACAAATTAGACCATTCTCATTAGTATTCCTTTTCACCAACATAACTCTACATTGATCTGAGGTCCTTCCTCATCAATGTCTAACCAGAAAAAAAAAATTTTATATAAGAACAGGTAAACTGCATGTTAGTTGTTGGTGACAACTGTCTACCTAGAAAATCCCACATAAACAACTGCAAAATTATATGGATGAATTTCATAAGGTCAGCAGACAATGGGATCTACATTTTAAGAAACCATTATCAAGGAAAATTGAACATGAACTAGACATTTGTAGATATAAAGGACTCAGCTCATCTGGGTGATGTTAAGTGTCGGGATTCTATTTTAAAGTTTCTTATAGAAACATTATGAATAAAATATATCTAGAATTCACTATTAAATGTTCCAGGACTGAGAAAGAAAGCGGGTGGAGGGGAGAATCAGTCGGGAGGAGGAAAAAGAGGGAAATATATTGTTTTCATAAGAGAAATCGCTCTCATAAATTTGGAACAGATGCTTATGTTGCTTGATAGATAACCTTCAGCTGTTTTTAAAAGACCCCACTAATCACACCATTTGGGTCTGGGCAGTTTTGACAGTACCCACCCTAAGATAACACAGTACCAGCCTGTGTTGGCTAGATTCACAGGTTAAAAAAGCAATGGCCTCACAATATTTCAGTTGTAAAATTATCCATAGGAGAGTAACTTTTTGGACATACAACAAAAATCAATTTCATTACTTGTCCATTTCAGCTGTATGCATTTTAGGATACCTGAGCATAATTTTATGCTGCAGTAATGAATGTAAAATGAAGTCTCCTTTAACCTTCATGAGTCTCTTTTGCTATACGAATACATGGTGACAGCTATGGCAGTTTAACTTTACAAAGGTCCAGATAAGATGTCTGTCACTGCATCACAAATAATATTATACTTATACTTCAATTATCCAATCCTGCATATTTTTCCTGTTTCTCCTATTTACACTTAATAAGTTGCCATTATTTGTTTCCAAAAATAACTCATACTTTACCTATGTCAATCAGTGAATGTGATACTTTAAGTTTTTAGAGAACTAAAGCACTTTGATAATTTTTTTTAAAGAATCTTCTTAGCTTCTGAGATAAGAATGTTCAATACCCTAACCCTATAAAATTACATCGTAGCTTTGACTTGTACAAATTTTGCCAGTAAACAGGGCAAGTGCCATCTCTATTTTTAAAATAAAGGGCCTATGGTTAATTGATTACTCATAAAACCAAATCTACTTCCAGTCCTCAACACAACACTTCCGCCTAAGCACATATGAAAGCAGCAGACCATTCACTACCATGAACAGGTAAAAAGCGGTGAAACGTACACCTCTGGGCAGTGTCTTGCTCTTCCTGAGCTGAGAGGTGAGCAAAGGTCCCTCACATCAAAACAAGGAGGCACGGGAGTAAATCTGTATTATGTGATGGCAAAGCTTTTTCAATGTCCATATTTCGAATGCCATTCCAATTACTCTAGTGACTAGAAACATCCAACTTCCACAAATGACTGGTAATCATGTGGGCAGCTAACCTGTGATTATAATAATTGACAATGGAGAGAAGGATTACCACAGGGCCGGAATCCAGGTGGCTTCTCCCAGTGCTAAAGAAACTTACCACGGGAAGCAGGCTGTGGCCCAGAGACACAAGCAAACAGCAGGACTCTCATTAGAAAACCGTGGTCTCAAATTCAGATAAAAACACTGAAATGTTATCTAATTATCAAGTGGTGCATTTACCTGAGTCTCATTTACATATGAACATCTATTTTCCTTCCTTTAATATCTACATCATAGCATAGAGTGTCTAATGCACCAGGGCTGTAATTCCAAAACATATCAGAATGCAAGATATTAATAGTACATCCCTCAGATTTTTCTTGCTAAAATGATTTAGGGAAATAAGGCATATTGTTCACCTTGTGGCATATTCATGAATCTGAGATGTCCTGCACATTAGACTCACTGAGCACAGTATTTTCCCCACAGTTATGTAAAAAGTGCTTTTGGAATATTACAACAAGGCAACATTGTACCAGAAAGTAACTGTGACATGGCAGAAGACTCTGGAGTTTTTGAAGGTTCTTGGCTTCTGTTCCCAGAGCTGCCCTAAACGAGCTCTGTACCCTTGGATAAACCATTTAATTATCTTTGGGCTTCAGTTTATGACTTGATCCAGGTTTCTTCTACCTCTAAAATTTATTTTTGTATAAGTGAACATATTACAAAAGAAACAGTATATATAAAGTTCTCACACAGCTCAAAGAATATGTTAATCTGAGCCTTAAAACTGACTCAAAGCATTATTTGCTGCTCATTCATTATGAAAACTGCTGTGGTCAATGTTATTCCCTAAAAGATATCATGTTGACAAATATATCATAGTTTTAATGTGGCCTCATTAAAATGTACCCCTTTTCAAAGTCACTAAATTCTCTTAAATTGTATACTCCAATCATTTGGAATTTCAAAAAAGTTCCTAAAACAGTCTTTCATTTCTCCAAGATATTACAAAAGGATTTAAGCAACTTAACACATGATCTGAGTGACTAAAGCTCACATATCGAAGAATGAACGGGTGGCTGTATGGAGAGGAGATATCTGGAGGCCTCAAAATAGGCAGCCCTGGCTAACCCACAATGTGATGCAAAAGGCTGCATCCTCACAGGCTGGCTATGCTCTATCACAAACCCTTAATTTCCAAGAACTGATAGTTCACGTCTAGTTCTTCCAACAGAAGTCACGATAACAGAAAGAGCATGTTTCTCAATGACAACTTTGGAAATTAAAAACAGCAAACATAAATAGGCTTTAAAAATAGAGATTCAAGACTATCATAATATGACCATTTGTTAATATGCTATATACTACAAACCTGAAATAGAAAAATACCTCTTTTGATTTTTCCTCTTTGGTAAATCTTCCAAATTTTTCTATCATTTCAGCCACAAATATAACATCCATCTTGTCAGAAAAGTTGGCTGCTTCCACGGTGTAAGCCAATAATTGTCGGGCTGTGGCCACAGCGTTGCTAAGATTGAGGGGCATCTGCATTAAAAAGGCAAAAAGAAGTATTTAGCAAACTGACCAACAAAATTTTGCTGTTTTAGCTTTGCATTTCAAAACACTGCAATGGATTCAGACTTTATCATTTACTCACCATGACCTTCTTAAAATGCTTTTTCAAACCCGAGAACAATGAACTGTTAACGGGAAATAACCTGAGGGGAATCTTTTAAAACTTGAAATGAAATATAATAATACATAAAAGCACATCAGGTAAACATGCTGCACCATCTCTTCCTCTCCACTTATCCAAATTCTAGACAGACTCAATCCCGATGGCTTAGAACAACCTTTCCTGAGTATTCCAGCTGGGCGGATCAATACCTCTCCTGTACAGGAGTACGAACCGCTTATTTTGCACTTACCTGTACTGCGTGCATTGCCAATCGCGTTTTACAATAGTTTATTTATTGACTTAAACATGACTGAGCACCACGCATTGCAAAAAGGGAATACTCCGGGCACAGGACCCTAAGAAAACATGGAACACAGCAACATCTTCCTGCTGCTTGTATTCTCGTACGGCTTATAAACGATGCATAAAAGCAAAGACAGCAAAAGGCATCTAAGTACTGCAAGTATGGACAGGGATCACTGTGACAAAGAAATTGTAAAAGGAATCCAAGAAATGGCTTCCCGGGTAGATGTGAACAATGTCTGCTGGACGCCGATGATAAAAATTCAAAGATACAAAGTCAGGAAAAAGATTAAAAAATTAAAAAAAAAAAAAGATAAATTTAAAAAACCACCAAGGTACAAAGTCAGGCAGTGACAGGAAAGGAAGTGACTCCACATAGAGGGCCTTAAATACCAGTGCAGAAAACTAGACTTTATTCTGAAGACAGATCAGTCAACTGAAGTATAAATGCCAAATCCTTAATATTAAAAAAAAAAAGAAAAAAAAATCTTATGTATTTGGTTCAAACATCACATTTTATTAATGACCTCAGCAAATCTGAAGACTTTCTAGTTACCTGATTAAACATATAAAGAACTCTAGTGACATCATTTGCATACTGGCAGCGAGAATAGTCATCATCTGCCCAGAAGCCACCTCTGTCACATCTGCGCCAAGCCTTTCTCTCATCCTGAGTGTTTCCAGGATAGATCCCGCTGCCGTGGGTATTCCGAGTACACTGCAGATAAGCAGTAATGCCTGCCAACGTTCGGGGCCACCTAGAGAGATGAAGACAAAATAGTATACGAAAAATTACACTGACACAAATTGTAACAGAGGAAAAGTAAGGATTAGAGCATGTCGTATACAGTCACAGAGAAAAGTCAAAGAAACCAAAAAAACTCCTTTAAGGATAAAGACCAAAATTATTTTTTTAAAAAGTTAACATGGATTTAATTGTTTTAAACTATAGGCCAAGAATATTTCAATACCATAACATAATAGGATATTTTCCAAAAGACTCTAAATACTGCTATAAATACACAGGAAAACTGTATCTTATCCAATAAAAAATAATAACTATGCAACAAATGGTTTTGTGTTTCTTTTTAATTACTGTTATTATACTGCTAGCTTATATAACCACCAGGATGTTTGCAGAAGGAGAGTAAGTACATGAGCAGAAAAGAGCTACCATAGCAGGTCCAGGGCTGCAATCTTTAGCAAGAATGCACTGGTCTTTCAGGGCATTTAGGACCTTGGAACTTGGAGCATTCACATGAACAGTTAACAGGCAAGAGTGTTTAGCTGTGCCTAGAATGCCTGCACAAGCCATATGGTTTATGCTAAACACTTCTTTCTTCCTGGAGGCTGAAACTTTGGTACGTGCTAAGCAGAGGGTGCTTATGTGACCACAAACAAGAACTTTGGGTGCTGAGACTCCAATGAGATCCCCTGGAGAGAAACACTGCTTAGAGGCTGCTGCCTTTTCATGGCTGGAGAGGAGGCTTTTTCCCTTATGGACAGCTATGTACCTTCCTGTAGCACTATAATGTATCTTAGCTGTGACTACAACTGTAGGCTGAGTCCTGTGAGTCCTTCCAATAAATCTCTGCATGCAGGGGTGGTCTTGAAAGACCTCCAACACAGTATAAAACCAAATTTACCTGGGAGAAGCCACTCCCCATGCAAATGACCATACAAACTCACTGACACGGATCATTACTAACTGGGTTGGAAGAGACCTTTGTTATTTGCGTTCCATTTCTCCAAAACTGGCGACGAAATCAAACATGTTTAAATAAAAGTTATAGCTAACTTGTAACACAGGAACTACTAAATTATAATATTAGTCACACCAAAATATAATTCATTACTAAAAACTGCATAAATAGATCAAGCAACAGTAAACTAAATTCTTAATGCAGTGGAAGTTTAACTGCATAATATCTTAAGGCATTTCAAAAGATAATTAATCAGTTAAATAATTAATTCTTCTATTTTAAAAAATGTAGAATACTCAGAAACTATGAGTAAAAACAGAAAATCCACTATAATAGAAAATATCGTATTATGGTTTAATAAAAGATGTCAAACATAACAAAATTAAGAAATGTTATCTATTTTGCTTTAAAGTATACAAAATAAATATTATATATCCACAGTTAATGCACATAAAAGACTTATCCACTGGCAATAACAAACGCTATTTCCATAATCTCATGTTGAGAATTTTTTTTTTTAAGGACAATTAAAAAAAAGCAATGAAGAACTAACTGAGCTAAAGATACTGTTATTGCTTCTTCACCTTGAATTTGAAAGCTTAACATCAAAGGGTTTCCTTATCTTTAAAAACTGGGCTTACCGCCACAAGGCAGCGATAGCAACAATCACAAACAATACAAATTGGGTATTCAACAATCTTCACGCTACTTTAAAAAGCAATGTATTTCTCTTCCTTTAAATCAACTATAAACTCACTATTAAAATCTTAAAAATAGAGAACATTAAATGATATATTTAATGATATTGTAAAGCAACTTTGAAAGTCAGGTAAAAGTTGTCTAAAGTAAAAGTTGTTACCTATCACAAATTTTAAACTTTCTGCTAAAAATATCATAACATGTAACTCGTTCCATATATCTCGACATGGAGTCCAACACCAATGGCTCCCCAAGTTTAAAGCCTCCTAGGCTTTCATTTCCCAAAGTTCTTCTTGCTTAATTGCCAAAAGGACCAAAAGGAGAAGGAAAATTCAATAAGTGTTTTTCCTAATTTTCATGTCTACTTAACTGCTAACGGTTAAAGCGATTTAGCAATACAAAACCTTCCAAAGTTCGCCCACAAAAGAGCCACTGAAAAAAAAACAGAAAATACCATAAGCCTGTCTAAATTTTGCATTATTTTAGTAAAATTTCCAAAATGTTTCCTAAAGTAGTGGTTCTTAACTTTTTCAACAAAACTGCTGTGTTTAAAAAATGAACACTTCCGGATCTACCTTCCGAGACTCTTAAATCATTGGACTGGAGATAAAGTCCAGGCACCTATTTTTTTTTTTAAATCTCTGTAAATGATTCTGAAATCACTGCTCTAATGGGTCAACCTTAGATATTTAAGAAGATATACAGGTATGTATATCTGAAGACATATTCATTTCTCCAATACTGTTACTGAGGACAGGAGACCAATAATGTGCCTTTGAGAATAAGAAGGGATGTGGGGCAGTCGACGTTTCCAGCCCTTTCCACGTCACTGACCTGAAGTCCCCTTTATTGTTCACCACCCTCTCAGGAGGACAGTACTGTGCAGAGCTTTCTAACACGACAATATCGACAGTTCTTGTATTGTTCCCGCGTTTGGTCTGGACATGACAGCCCCAATTTCCAGTCGATCCAGCCTGAATATTAGAAATGGTTAGGGCACTGCATGAAGAAAGATTTTAAAGAGAGAGAAAATAAGGTTAGGCAAAAAGGGAAAAACAGGGGCTTCTGTCATTCATTTAGCAAATACGTCTGAAGGCACATTGTGGGCCAAGCACTTGCTAGACAGAAACAAATTTAAGAAATGACCCTTCCATTTAGGTAATTCAGCAACCAGTCAAGACAAGCAGGTACAGGGAGACTTAAAATACTATGGCAAGAGCTACGATGGAAGCGTGACTAAGGTGCAATGGGACACGATGCCTGAGACTTCTTCCAGAATAAAGGAGAGCTGGGAGGCGGGGCAGCAAGTGCAAAGGCAGATACATCATGGCACATTCTTCAGCAAAACTAATGGGAAACGTCCAAACTACATCTACCTTTTCACTGATTCTAAGGAAAATATTCAAGCAAAACATATTAATATTATGACATGTATAATTAAGAAGATATTTAAGGTAAAATATTTTGTGGAAGAAGGGTTATACATGAAATAACTCATTACATCTCTAAAAAAGATTTAGTAAGTTACCAATCAATGGTTTAACAAAAGAAGTTTCCCTGTAAAGGTATACTTCAATTTATAAAACAGGTATATGTCTAAATAGCTGTCAGTAAGTTTAATTTGCAAGATGAAGTCATAATTCTCTAATATAAAACCTATTAATTAAAAAGTGTCAGAACCTTCAATTAACATTTACCCCCCACACCCCCACAGGACCCATTATGCTTTGCTTTCGAGTAGATACAAACGATAATTAGACATAAAGTACCATTTAAAGTAACTTATAAAATTATGTCTTGAAGTCATATACATTTTTTTCAGTCTCCTAAATCATGAATGGCTACACAACAACAAATGTTCTAATAAAAACTTTGAGGCACTGTTTATTCTGAATCAGTGATAATATTTATCATCTTTCCAAAGTTGGTAAATAAACCAATATACTCTAAGATGATGTTAGACAATAGGGTTTGACATTAAATTTAAATAACCAAGAAAGTGTATCAAACATTCTACTTTATGACTCTACTGAACTAGGAATAAGTGTATAAAAAATATCTTGGCAGTGAAAATTATTCTCTAATTCAGAGGTTTCCTAAACTTTCTTGGTTCACAAGAAATGACTAGATGACTTCACTGACTAGATGACTTCTTCATGGTATGCCTAGCCCAAAGGAAATATCTATTGAGGTTGCGATTACTGAATTAAATCCCCAAACTGTGTATCTTTCCTAATAATTTAGTAGTTATTTGAAAAAAATAACACATTATTAATAACAATTTGATAAAATATTTTATTCTAAAATAACCATAACTACTTCCTATTGGGTTGTGTATACCTGTTAAACACTCCAAAAGTAATCAAGCATCGATGATTTTTGATTATTTTTTGTTCCATAATGATTTTCACACAGCACTTGCTTTGAACCACAGTATTCACCCAAAATCCTACATCCCAAAGTAGAACACCAGCGAAAGGAATGCAGCAGGATGTAATGCTGATGCCCTAAGTGCCTGGAGCTAGAAGCTGTGTGGTGTCTGACAAATGTCCAGTATCACTATGCTTCCTTACTCAAAATACCACAGCACCACTGTAAACCCGCTGCAGTGGCCCAGGGCATGTCAGCACGCCGACGTGAGCTATTTTTCTAAAGACATTTCACAAAAATTTTTTTTTTTTAGATAACTTTTAGCGGTATCTTCGATGTCTAAAACCAATGATCGGAATAAAATTTTCAGGAAACATCAAAGCAACATATTTCGACACTTAAGAAAACAGAGGCGGCTTCAACTGCATCTTTGAGGAAAACTAGAAACTGATTCTTACACATAAAGGATGGATGACATGAGGAGATCAAGGAAGAATCAACAGGTATCTCAGGTACCAAATCAATAACCATATTTCTTTTTCTACAACTTCTTTGTTATTCAGAGGCTAACTCTGGGTAAAGGATTCTTAGTCTTCATATGAAATATTTTTACTTTAGTCAAGTGTCCCTACCAACAAAAATATCAGGCAAGTCTGCTATCCTTAGATTTTTTTTCTACTGCTATAAAGAATTTAAAGTATGACTTGAAGAACATAAATTTGTAAAGTTAATCTAGTTACTTTCTAGTCAAAAAAATTTAAGGGTTCTAAATTAACCGAAACTCATCAGAAAAGGGTTCTACGTATTTTTAAAGTTATACTGTCATATCATTTGTCAATTATCTATTCATACGATAACTGATTAAAATGCACAATTTGATGTGTTTTAACATATGTATATACTTGTGAAATTATCACCAGTGAATCACTTACAATCTCCAGAACAAAATCTGACATTACTAGAAATATATATATATATTTTAAAATAGTCAAATGAAAAACAATCAGTGATGGTCCCAAGATGACCCAGTTGTTAGAATTAGCTGGTAAGAAGTTAAAAGCATCTACTATAAATATGTTATAAGACATAAATGAAAATATGCTTCTAAAAAAGAGAGAAAATCTCAGTAGAGAAACAAATTATAAAATAGAACATTCTATGCCAAAATTCCCAGACATAATTCTGAACTCAGAGAACCTTTAGTATCTTGATAATTTTTTCATGTCACTTCTGTGAATCTGCTGTGATACTTTAACTCTGGACTGTGCATACAGTATTGATATTACCCGTAGTCTGGGAACTACAGATCTACTCTTAAAAATTCAAGCCAAGTTTTGTGTTTAAGAAATTGGTAGGGAGAAGAAAGAGAGACACACAGAGACATAAGAAAAGATCCAATGCCTACAAATTAAGATTTTACTAGAAGAAAATACATGGTGAGTGATAACATATATATTTTTACTGTGGGTTTTTTGTTTGTTTGTTTGTTTTTTGCGCTTTATAAAGTTCATGTGCATTAACTATTTTGGTGCTGGCACCAATAATGGGGTTAATAGAACAGATAGTATATTCTTTTATACTAGAAGGGTAGAGAAAGACCCTTAAAATGTAGCATTAAGCATAAGACAGTGAAAATTAGGTAATTCTTTTTTTTTTTTAAACACACTTATAGCACCTGGTCTTTCTAGGTGGTCTCCCATTCAAGTACTAAATAGGCCAGATCCTGGGTCATTCTTAAAATTGAAAATTTGAGCTTAGCAGCAGGAACTGGTTAGAAATTAAATTTGTCACTAAGAGTTTCTATTTTTCCCTCTAAAACTTTAAACGGAAGGTCTTCAACTTTTTAACAGTGTTTTCTTCTTATCCTATGCTTTTTTTTCACCGCAAAACTGGATAGAAAAGACAGCTCTTTAATTTTACAAGGTGAGTAACAAATAGGAAAAGGAAACACATATGTTTGCATTTTTAAATGCAAGAAGATAAAATATTGATTCGGATTCGAACATTACAATTCTCTAATGATAAAATCTAGACACAATTCCTTATTCAAAAAAGTTTTACCTTGCAATCAATGAGCAGTTGTGAATCATATTCTTTTCAACAAAGATACCTTGTGATTCATCAGTTTCAACTATTCGCCCATCCTGATACCATAACACTTGCATGTCCTGATCAATATATGAAGCCATGCACTGGAAGGGAAGGCTATCACCTTCAAACACAACTTGACGATGAGAAGGAGTCATGTAGAAAGATGGTAACTCAAGGGGAGGATCTAGAGACGGTAAAACAAAGACACAGTAAACAAATACAAGGCTACATTCATACTTCAAAATTCAAAGTTATGGAAATTCAAATTAAAACTTTAGAAATGCAAAAGCAAATATTCCTCAGTAACCAGCATTTAAATGCTAGCACCAAATATGGCTGCTACTGAGATAAGTGGGTCCCAGATGAAAACAAAATTAGCAAATTTAAATTAAACTATTTCATAATCAGTTCTGACATTTAGAGTTATTCCTTCTCGGTGGTATCACAAGACCATCAGATTATCACAGAAGCAATACTAAAAGAACAAACTGTAAAAATGATACTTAAACTTGGAGAATGGAACTGGTGATGGGAAAATACTGATATATACACAATTAAAAAATACATTTTAGAAACTGTATTACTTTTGATTAAACCACAGGTTTCTCGTTATAAAAGTAATGCATTCTCGTTGCAGAAAATTTAGAATGTTTAAGAAAAGAGAAAAAAACCTTTCGTGATCCCATATATTATAATCACTTTTAAAAAGCTGATATATTTCCTTCCAGTCAGAAAAATAAAATTTGAACATATATGCAAAAATTATGCAAATATTTTGGGCTCATTAAAAGCCTTTAAAATATTTAGTCCATTATCTAACATAACAATTCTACTTTTAGTAGTAGTTTATCCTAAAAGATATCAGCACATATGCAAAGAAGTATAGAAGGAAATTAATCCTTGCACTGTTTATGGAGTGAGAAATTATTAACAACTTAAATGTGCAGTAATAAGAAAGTTATGACATTCTGACTACATCTATATAATGGATTGGTATGCATTTTTTTTAATAGAATGAGAAAATAAATTTACATTATCATCTCAAGTTAAAAAAGGTCATTAAATAGTATGAGAATATATTTTACTCAAAACACAGAAAAAAAGATGCATAGTACACCAAGGTATCTTTGATATGAGCTACCTTTGAGTGATGATAATGTAACATGGGCTTTTTTTTTTTTTAGGTTTTTTTCAGCTTTAAGTATAATTAACAAAGCTGTAAAATATTTAAAGTGCACATCATGATTAGATGTATGTATTCATTATTTCTTTCATAAATCTTAATTTTTATCCAATGAACCTATTTTACTTGTGAAACACCAACAATGAAAATGATTATAAAGAGAAAAGGAAAAAAATGATAGGATTGTTTATTTCTAAACACGAAGACCAAACTGGAATCTCCTAACATTTTAAAGACTTTTTGTTTTTGTTTTCTTTTTTCATTTAGCACATGGCAAATGTATTATTTCCCTTGAGTCTTCTGATAGCTTTCAAAGTCATGATTTTTTTCAATAGCTGTATACTATGAATGCATGTATCACAAATAATTAACTAATGCTCTATTTTTGAGAATTTCAGGTATGCTTATATACTACATCTGAAGATTTACATATATAGCCGATCATTTCCTAAAAATAAACTCCAACATGTAGAAATTACTAGATCAAATTGTACCAATTTTTAATTACACTGATACATATTGCCAAACTATATTTCCAAAAGGCTGTATCAATTCACACTCCCATCAACAAATAGGATTGCATCTGGGATTTTATTACTATCAATCAATTCCCAATTTGCCAGCTGATAGAAAATCTGAAGATCTACACTAGTCTCTGACGTTGGTTTCCGTAAAGACAGTCACAACCTAAGAACCTTAAATATCAATCAAAAAAAAATTTTTTTTTTTAATCCAGCTGACTTAACTGTTGGTATAAACTAAATATTATCAAATCTATGAAGATTAATGGTTGTAATCGGTCCCGTCAAAGTGTAAAGGGAATTTTACAGTCTGTCAAGAAAAACACAGTGGCAAGTAAAATACGGCAAATGCTTTCTCAGCTTTTCTCTCTTACCGCATGTCAACAACTCCTGCTTCACACCTGTGACCGGCTGGGCCTGCAGAGACTTGGGGTAAACACACCGCGTGTCCCGTACTGTGACGTTTCTCTCCTTTACCCAGCGATGCATCCACAGTATGTTACAGTCACACAAAAGATACTCAGTCTGAAATTCTCTGTAGAGTACGGAATACAAATTAGAGATTACGGTGAATGAAGTTAAACAGCACTTTTGCTTTATATTGGCTTACGCTTTGGATGGTCAACATGCTGCGCCTCACCCTTACCGGGCTCGTGGCATATCCATACACTGTCGGCCGGTTATGGTCTCCTCCTTCCCAATGACGTTACCTGTAATGTCTGACTCCAGCATGGTCCCCACTGATCCTGGGACTGACTCTGCTTTCAACCAAAGCTGCTATGCAAACAAAATCTAACCACTATCCCTCATTTATGTAACAAGCTCTTCAATCCCAGGGTTCTGGAATCCCAAAGCCCCATCCTTTCCGTCTATCAAACTTTTACCCACTCATCTTAAGGCATGTGGCACTAATACCAGATCTTGAAGCCTTCCTCAATTTTGCCAGCCATCGTTGCCATGTTCTTGGCTTAAACGCCTACAAACTCTCCTGTTGATTTTGGCAACATAAAGTGACATATGACTGTTTCACATATTTATAATCTCTGCTGACTAGAGCGTATATTCCTCAAGGGTGGAACCTTTCTGACACTTTCTGCTGTGTGCCAAGTAAGACCAGTTATTTACAGACTTAAAGAATACAGATACAACCAATCAACAATAGAAGACCTGATATTAAAGAAATACTTGATACCGAAGAAAATAAAGAATTACCTTTATATGTGGTAAGAAAGTTTATAATTTGGCACTTGGGTATAAGAAACAAAGAGGACATACATAGCTTGACTATAAGCACAATAATTTCTTGAATACTTGTTTTACAAAGCGCTGGCTATTCATGAGCCACACGTTTCACTAAGTCCAGCTAATAAGAATAAGTGCAGACACTGTGCCCCGCCAACCTGGAGGACATTACGTAACAGAGGGAACAAAATGAAAGTGTAACTAAAATAGAATGCAACGTGTTCTATGCAAATAAATCAACAAAGTGCAAAGAGCAAATATAACCATGTTTGCTTCTAACACAGACTGACTGTGTATTTACATGGGCTTCCTCTCATTAGTTTTGGCAAAAAAAAAAAAAAAAGTGTGTGGGGGAAGATGGGATGAAATAGAGCAAAGAGGAAGTAATTTTAAAAATAATCACAAGGATGATCAAAGTGACTTCTAATTTTTAAGCACCACCTTCTGGTCAGTTTCTAGCACTACCAGCTAAAAACACTGGCAATTTCTCCCACGTTTTGGATAAAAATACTTTCCATATCCCTGCTACCAAGGGTCTCAGAACCCAGATTATTCCTTGCATTCTTTTTGGTTCCCAAATTTCATGGCAATGGCTGACTTGAATCCACTGACTGTGCCAAAGGGAGACGTTTTCGCTAAAAAGCAGCCTCCTGGAGAAGAACGGCAGTAGCACGACAAAAGAGACCCAATCGAGCTTGATCCGGTGTGACTCTGGAAGTACACACACGTGTGTCTGCCGCGATGGTGAGGAGCTCGAAGAATGCCCAACCTAAAGCTACATCCCAGTGAAACTGCTAAATGAGACTTAAATGAGAGGGTTAAAAAAGGAGACACGAGGCTGGGAGAAAAAGGGAAGGAACAGATACAGGAAAGAGAGGAGGAGGAAGTCCCCACAAAATGAAGGAACCTGCGAGGGAAGATAATTTTCCTTGGAAAAAGTAGCTCGATCCCGTGAATTACACACAATAAAAATGTGAAAAACAGCACATGTAAATAATGCCAATAGAAATTGGTATAATTTATAGTTTGAAATATGAGAAGGTTTATCTGGAAATACAGTTGCTTTCAGAAGTAACTCCTATATGATCATGCAATTAACAAAACTGTCTTCGGGGGCGGGGAATCAGGCAATTCTAAAGCTACAGAAAACTGTGTTAATATGATCTTACGCTGACTTCATAAAGCAGGCATTTGGCATAAACATTCCTAGAAATGTAATAAGTTGTGAATTCAGTTTGGAGAAGGGGTTACAGAATGTAAAATTCTGAAAGTATAAAAAATTCTTAAGTACATATTCTTCAGGGGAAGGGATATTTTACACTTCAGAGATTTAATTAGACAAATAACAAAATGTTTCCTAATTTGAAAACAAGGTCGAAGAGAAAGAATTACCAATTTATTTACTCGAAATATAAACTGATAGTATTCTAGGGAGAAAATGGTTGTCTCTGTCTGAAACATATTGTATTAAGGTTTACGGCATTCTTGTCAATGTGAATGCAAGCTCTCAAGAAAGATTCTAATTTCTGCAAAATCACAAGATTTTCCCCACGAAGTCTCTTAATTCATTAATTTTTAATTTTCAAAAACTAAGATATATTTATCAAAACAGGAGAAAAAATTCTTACTTACAAAGACCGTAATGATCCAAGGTAATCAAAAGTTCCTTGAGATAATGAAGAAAACAAATTCCCTGAAAGGTTTCTGGAAAAAAAGAAAATTTCACATTTAAAAATGCTAACAATTATGTATCATTTTATACTACTTCATATTTCCTGAAGTGTTCTATAATCATTAAATATTATAAAGAATTTATAAAAGTTGTTTCAGATCTTATAGAGAGGGAACAAGTAGTAAACATTTCTCTAAGGCTGAAGAAGAAAACAGTTCTTAACCTTATATAAAGCAGTAAACAAGATTATTTAAAAATTATTACTTCTGGATAAGGACTTTTCTATCAAATATCAGATGAACTTGAAAGTTACCTTACTGAACTAGATCTTTAGTCATGCTCTCATTGCAACAAGAATTACTCTTCACGTATTCACTCAGTATCATTTAAGGCAAAAAAAAAAAAAAAATAGAAGGAAAGGGATGACCCCGAATGACCAGCAGCAGCAACCCACAGAACTGAGCGAGAAACATCAGCAAAGTTGAATGAGTCCAGGGTTTCAAATGAAAGATATGGAATATAATTCGGTGTTGGTCTTTTCTCTCTGTTTTCTTTGTATCAAACGGCTTTAAAAATACCTGCCTAAACCCTTGCAGAGTTTTCTATGAATTAAAATCCAGAACACCCTATGCTACAATTTGAAGAGTCTGTTATACCCATAGTGATTTGAGAGAAGTATTTCTTCCATGACTATGAGCTCCGGCAAAGGAGGGACCTGTGTGTCTTACTTTTTGGGGAACCTCTGGCAGCCAGTAACATGCTGAGGTATATAATAGGTTCTCAGTGGTGGTGGCTGACTGTTCAGGATGTGGAACTCACCTGCGGGAGGCTTCTACCATTCAAATGGGACTTCAGGCTCCGGGAGAGTGGCAGGCAGTATGACCCACCCACCACAAGATCAGTCAGTTCTGTGCCTGCTCTGGTATCAAGGATAGATATAATTTGGATCTAGAGTTCTCAAGGAAGAGGTCTAAAGACCTGTCAAGAGGCCTTGGAGGTGAATGCTTCAAGTGTGGGAGAAAGGGACAATAAGGTAGATGGATTCCCCAGTGGGGAGAGGGAAGAGAACTGGTCTGGGAGAAATCAGCTGTTCCCATGACACCTGCAGCAATGAATTTCTGGAGGTGAAGACTTAATACCACACAAATGACAATTAATGCATAACGAACTTCAATCAGAACATCACAGGATTGGTTTTTACATGTGTCTTTTGGTATATAAAAAGACAGGATAAAATAATTCTGATCTTTACAGAATTCCCTAGGAACTTAAAAACAAAAAAGAATATCTGTAAATTAAAAGAACAGTAAAACAGATGCCTTTTCCTTTCTCTGCCTATCAGAATGGATACCAAATGTGGATTGTGAAAAAGGTACTGCCAATGGGAGCGTAAATCATGAAAACATTTCGAGAAAGTAACTTAGACGCCATCAGAATGAAAAACTACACTTTTATGAAGCTATCCTATGTGAAATTATATGATTACTGGGATTTGTTTAAAATAACGTAGGTAAGAAGATGAAATGGAAGATGCAACTAAAACGAAATTGGCTTTCAGATGCTAGGTGTTGAAACTCGGTGATGAGTGCAGGGAGATTCCTCATACAATTATCTGTTTTGTTTTTTTTTAAGATGTTGAAAGATTCCATAATAGTAACTTGGAAATAAAAACTTATCCTACAAATAAAGAATTTAAGTATAAACAAAATAATTGCATCTTACAGGAAGCATTGCATTCTAATTATTAGGTATTTTATTCTAATTATTAGGTCTTGTTAGGTTATTCTTAGAAACCACGGTGGAAAGCATCACATTGGAGGCAGACATTCCATCCTCCCAGTAAATCCCAACACAAACCCATTTTTCCTCCAGGGTTGAGACAGACCGCTATTTGGCAGAACACCAAACTAAGTAACTGGCTTCAGTTCAGGGGCCATAAAAACATACTCATATTTTAAAACACTAGAATCCAGCTCTGAGATGCTTATAAAAAAAAAAAAAGAAAGAAAAAAAGAGAGAAAACTGAGAATGACAACAGGTACAGCAAAGTCACTGCTCCCCTGTCCTAATAAGCTCACTAAATGGAGTGGCAGGTGAATCATGTACCCACTCCTACTTCCGCCCTTTAGTTGTTTCTTTCTCTCTGGTTTAAATTTTCTTTATTTACTTACTTTTTGTTAAACAGATATATTTGAATTCCTGTAAGTTAAATGTGTGTGATGCATCATCTGTGTATATACAGGGGTGTTTACAAGGGCGGATTTGTAAAAAGAGGGGAAAAGGCAATCGAATGGCATCTCTTGTAACAGAGGAATTAATGACTCAATTCTAATGCTTCAGACCTGAAATATTGTGTAGCTGGTAACAAGCATGAACTAAATCAACACGTACTCAAAGAATATTCATGATATGTCGGTAATTTTTCTAAAATGTAAATTGCTTAATATAGTGATATTTTAAAGTCCCATATGTATACCTATGTATTTGTGGGGGTGATAGAAAATCTGAAAATATATACACCAAATCGTTAGTACAGCTACCTCAAGGTGTCATGTCTGAGTGATGAAGGGAGATTTAACTTTTCCTTCACATCTCCACATGGTTTTACTACTTGATGACATCGGTAAATTTTTAATTGTATAAAGTTCTTATGACTATCCCTCATCAATTATTTCTGATAGAAAAATATTAAAGGTATAATTCTTAGAGAAAAAATATAGGTTTTAAACTGATCAAAATCCATTACAAAGGGAAAAATAGGAAAGCTTTCAGTTTGTTGATCTCCTGACAATTTCTCTGTCAATAACCTTCCCAAGAGAAGGGCAGAGACGTCGCAGAAGTCTGCTATGGGTCCCCCGGATCTTGGGTCTGCCCGGTATTTCCAGTGTGAAGGTGGGATGGGTGGGGAGCTCTCAGGTTTGGCCTCACTTCTCCAGGGTAATTCCTCCCCAGACTTCATCGACAGAGGCAGAGATCCATCCCTCAACACACACAGACACCCATGTTCGCTGAAGCCTCTGACATGTTTTAACGAAGTTACCTTTGAATTTTTAAGCTAAACCTCCAAAGTCAACACTTGTTTTAATGATGAGGAATCTGGGTGAGAACACTACAGGCTGTCGGCCAAGGTTTCAACCAGGCCCTGGGGCCCCAATTCCAGCAACCTGGGCCAGGAGGCTCAGTCAGTCTGAGATCCCACATTCCAGGGTGACCCAGAGAGCTCAGCTGAAGAGGCAGCAGAGGAAACAGCACGGTGTTCCACTCTTGATCCCCTTCTTTTGTATCCTTATTCTTTTGAGTAGGAGGCAGTAAAAGGGAACGCTGATTCCTAATCTGAGAAATGTACTACATGCTCCATTACTTATCAGATTCTCTTTTCTACTTGTTAGACTAAGAAAATGGTATAGTCTCCAAATCAAAAATACAAATCATTACCAGCCGTCACAACAAGCATACAGCCTGGCTCAGAGAGCCCGGAAATCTGGCAACTGCAGCAGCCTGTTCAAAACGCATGTCCAAACCTTCTCGGTCCATAACAGTAGGGCGACTGAAGTTACTATGAGCAAATAGGCTGCAGTGCATTCACCAATGTTGTTTTTGGAAGGGGGTTGTGGTGGTAGTTTTGCCTATCGTTTTCTCCCCCTGCTAAAGAATTAGTTCTTTAAAATTTTTTCTAAATTAAGATATAATTGACATATAACATTGTTCTGAGTTTTAGATGTACAAAATGATTTGATAGATGTATATGCTACAAAATGATTTTCACGAGTTTATTTGACATCCATCACCACACATTTTTTATAATATTTTACAAATATTACAATTTTTTTTCCTGTGAAAGCTTTTAAGATCAACTCACTGAGCAGCTCTCAAATATGTAAGACAGTATTTTAACTACAGTCACCATGTTGTGCATTACAACCCCAGGACTTACCCATTAACTGGAATTTTGTACCTTTTGACCACCTTCACCCATTTTGTCCACCCCAATTCTTGAGTGTTAAGAAGCTACATCAGTTACCAAAATGTTTTAGGACAGTATTTAAAGGTTATGAGTCAGGTATGTTTCTGTAAATGCCGTAGATTGCTGCATTTAAAAGAGCCACGGTAAT
>NW_006441953.1:20615386-20647024 GCF_000325575.1 Pteropus alecto | reverse complement strand
TTATACATAAATATAAGTACATAATTTATATTATATTATACATAAATATAAGTACATAATTATATAATAAATATAAACATGATAGACATATACATAAGAGAGATAATTCAAATTTTAATTAATACTTGTAATAACTGAGGAACTATCAATCCTTTACAGATGAAAAACAGAAAAGCTCAGGAAAGTTAAAACAATTCATCCAAAATCACAAGGTCAGAGGCATGACTGATTCGAATGGTCGTTTTACTCCTAGCACCACTGACCTTCTCCTTGATAAACTGACCTCACCCTTATTCCACCTCCAAGCATCACCTGCTCGGCTTCCTTTCCCTTCTAAAGATCTGAATCTCCGCAATCTTCTGGACCGTCTTCTCGAGTTTTACCTCTTCCAAGAAATTTTCCCAGAAGAGCGAAGCTTTCAATCACGTTTCTCAATATGCTCATGTTCTCTGGGGCGCATGTTACGCCGTGTGTCTGTGTGTGCCCCGTGTGTGCAGTCATGTATTATGAAGTTCTGATGACATTCTAAGTTTCTACATGATTAAATTCCGAAGTCCTTATCCTCTGCCACTTTAGTTGCTACTCTATAGTTGCTACTTTAATACGAAACATATCAGAGGGATTCATAAATATTTGGCTACTGGTTCAAATTTTTCCTTATACTTTAATAGGAAAGAGAGATGTACTTACAGTCTAACCAGATTGGTGAGTCCTCGAAATATGTCTGCATTCAGACATCCTATTCGATTATTTGTCAGATCCCTAAGGAGAAAGGGGAAAAAGTGTCTTCAGTAAGTTCTCTTGGGTGATGAAGGTTTCATGCATTCAATATTCAAGAACGGCACCCAAGCACCACACAAAACTTTTCTTTTCAGCACCTCGGACATATTTACCTACCGCAAGTGAGATACGGTGGCACCAACAGGGGAAACAATCCTTGCTTGCGCCTACTTCTGGCCTATACTGACTAAACGCTGTTTAATTAGAGTGTCGTCTATATTTCAAGACTTTCCTCCTATAAAATGACGCAAGATAAAACTGGACTAGTACAAATGAGACTCAATATTATCTTACTGTCTGTGATGCGATTCCTTAGATGACCTAAACGGTTGATTATGCTGGGAGAAATAAGAGGACAAAACCTCGACCAACATCTAACGGACGATGGGCAAGAGGGCAAATTATCGAAATGAATGCTGCATCCTTCACTTCCTCATGAACATCCGGAACGTAAAGCTTTCTAACTTCGCTTCTTAAATATTCCGAAGTTTTGAGTGTAACGAAAACGCAACTGAGTCAGCTTTTACTTTAATTTATCCATCATTTAGTCTCCAACCCAAATTACTTAATATCTAGGTAATGGCCCAATTGTTTTTTTTTCCAGTCACTCCTGACTTTGTATAGTTCCCATCAAATGTTACTTTCTAAATATTTTTTCTTCTCCTCAATCCATGGAACTTTTTGTTTTTTATCTACGTAAAATGTTTGGTAAATGTTTTGTTCTTTCTTCACTATTTTTCTTTACACCAAAGACAGTGAACACAACTTTACACATTAATCAGGAGATTACATTTTAATTGGGAGATAATAACTTATAATTTCCGTAACCTTCAAATAAAATGGCATGGTTTTCATTATTTTTTATCAGTGGACTTAGTAAACTATAAATATAATGATCTTCGTTTTTACCAGTTCTTAGATTTATTCGTCGCTTTAAATCACGATAAAAGAATTATTCGTCACTTTAAATCACGATAAAAGAATTAGAACAAGCTTTCAACACCAAACTTTCAAAAATATTTTTATCACATTTTCTTCAATATCCATATTATTCACTGTAAGGGAGTACCGCACATTCTTGGAGTTATACTCTGAGTTACACTCTTTAAAGAAACGATTTACACCACCCACTTCTCAACTATAACGGTTGGATTCTAAATTGTATACTTGGTAACGGAAGAATATGTATTAGTCTGATGACAATTTATAAGGATACGGCATTTGAATCAGGTGTCTGCCTACTCACTAAGTTTTTCGCTCAGATATTTCATGGCTTAGGTGATCCTGGTGTCCCATAATTTCGTAGCTCTGCCTTCATTACAGCAATGTTTGATAAAAGAACCTTAAGCAATACAAGTCTTTATCTGTGCTTGCTATTCTCCAGCTCTTCAGACTATTAAAGCTAAGTATTTAATCATGCAGGACTTTTTTTTTTAAATTCCAGCTGATTTTCCTTTTATTTCTGGGTTTTACTGGCTAAGAAAATGAAGCATCATCTTGTGAATTGTTGCTTAAACAAGCATTTCTGGGCTCTATTCATTATCTTGTCTCAATTCTGAGCGTTAAATGGTGTAATTACCATTGATTCTTTGGGTAACGATTTCATTATAGCTATATCTATTTAAAATAGTATTTAGGTATTGATAATGGGTGTTCATTCGGGTTGAGAATCAGCGTGAATTTGTTGATAAAGCAAAAAGAGACAATGAATAGGTCTAGCTTCTACCTACTTCTGGTAGTTTATTCTGCAGAAAGCCACTGAATCTTCCTGATTCAAACTAATAAAGGCAAAAAGGCATGGTACACTTACAAAAACACTTTACGTGTGGTTGCCAAGTGATATGCACAAATGAAATGAATGATTTTAAGTCTCCATAAGAAAAAGTGCCTTACCTATAAGCAACTATCAAACATTACTACTGCAGAATATCTTTATATCTCACTGAGTTTACATATAAGGCTCTCTCAGCTTGCAAACTGGATACTGTAAATTCAATGACAAATCAGCTGTTTGGAATTAAGAATATATTTCCTAGTGGGAAGAACGTTATAAATGGCAATTACATTCCTAGGCAAGAACACAAGAGACTACTTAACGTGTAACGCAATGAAAAATGCAAAGGCAACTCCTGGTACGATATTAGCAATTAAATGCTACTGAACAAGAAATGCATGTATTTATTTTGAATGGCAGGACTTGATAAATTATTTACTGAAGAATAAAGATCTAGATGGAGAACCTAAGATAATCTGCAGTGTCTTTAAAACATCCGAATGTAACTGCTATTTATTAACAGTCCAATTTCCTTCAGCCTCTTTCTTGACATGAAGATACTGTTAGCATTAATCATCCTAATAAAGAAAAAGCTTCCTTCCAAAAAGAGGTGAATACAGTGGTGTGGATCACAGAGGGAGAGAATAAGTGATCCTGTCCAGCAGTGTCATGTCCCGTGGAAAAAAGTGTTGGAGGGAAAAATATTCTAGAAGTTCTCACACTGGAGCATCAGAATCACGGGGAGAGACAGTTAAAACAAAGATGGTTTGACCTTGGCCCCAGAGTTTCTGATACAGCAGGTCTAGCACCTAACGCTCTTGCTTCCTATCTAAGGACTCACGTTCACAGGCATAGGTTCAAACCGCCCCATCCAAACATGGTGTCAGTTGCCCCCAGTAAGAAGCGCAGAGAGACTGACACTTGCTGTTATAAATCAAGTTCATCTAGCTGCTGCCCTCCACTCCCTAATCACTGTTTCTGGAGGCTGCTTGCAGCCTGCTCAAGGCTGCGCTCCATACTCCTGCCTATGCTGGTCTGGCTGAGGCCCGACAGCTTCTAAGACACTTTGCAGCCAAACTCGAGCCACCGCTCCATCTCTTTACAAGCAGATTCAAGTCCATAACCAGGCTCCTGGTCTGTGTATGTGATCCCACTAGACTGCAAACCCTTAAGGGGTCCCCGGATTACCTTTGTATCTCTGGAGTCTGGCTCATTGTTGGGCACAAATGGCAAGATTTTAAATCATTAATAGAAAGGAGCCTCAACTGATACGGCATTTACAAGAGAAACAGTCTGAATGTATCCACAGATGATGACAGCTGGCAAAGCCAATACAGCAATAATTTTATTAGCATAAGAGGGACACAACTATCTACCACCAAACAAATCAAATTACTATACAAATTAACAATCTTCTAAGCCACTTATAGTATATATTCTGTTTTCTATCATAAATTTGGCCTGGTGAACTTCTAAATATCATTAAAAACCCATTGTTCTTATTGTGTCAAACTTAAAGTAGATGAATGGTTATTTCTAAAAGAAACAGTTCAAATTCATAAGCAAGCAAGTCAAACACTTACAATCTTTTTAGCGATGACAGTCCCCAAAAGGCACCTGGATCTATACTACTAATAAGATTATTTCGGAGATCCCTGTTAAAAATAAAATAAGTTATTTACATATCAACACTGTAACACATATTTAGGCACAATGTTATACAGAAAACAATAATAATAGGAGAAAACTGAAGCTGAAAAGATTAAGCCAAGACCACCCCAGAGTAAGTGGCAGAGCCAGAATTCAACTTCAAGAAACCTTGTTCCAAAGTCACTTGTTTTGGTCAATATAAGAATAAAGTTATATGTCAAAAAAGATACGTGTAGCATATTATTCAAACTCAAAGTTAAACTACAGTCCTATACATTATTTCTATAATTTCTTTATTAGTATGTTATACTTTAGTTATCAAAATAAATGAGTGACTGCATTTATGACAAACATAATAAAGTCATATTGTTTTAAACCACTTCAGAAATTACACACTAAAATTCATATTTGGTTGTTCAGAAGCCCCTCCCTGGGCTTCTATGGTTAGTTTTTCTTTAAAATAAACGTGATAGTTCACAACATATGGCTCAAGGCAAAGATCCACCAGCCCCCTACCCAATGGCATCTGATGGCGGTCACAATTGTCTCCCATTCTTCTTAAGCGTGTGGTCCTTCCATGTCAGTACACTGTCACTGGGGGGCAGCAGTGAGTGCCACAGCCACGCCCCTCCACCAAGGTGGATTTGGGCTGCCTGTTAAGGCTGCTGCTCTCCACTGGGTGCCTGGGCTCAGCAGAAGACTCCCAATTCACCCCATATGAGAGTCTGGGGCGCCCTCAGAGAAAGCTGACAGCATTAGGAGGGCTCAGAACAGAATGAAGCTCATTTCCCCATGACACAGTCCAGCCAGCAGCTGGCTCTGAGTGACACCCGAGGTGGGTGTCACTTACTCATAACCTCGTCCACTGAAGTCCCCGGTGGCCTCTGGTCAAATCTCAGAGCACCTGAAGTCGGACTGTGGACAGACACTCTTCCCCACATCTCCCCCTCCTTCTCGACCTAACAACTGCGGCTTCGTCTCTTCCAGGCAGGTGTGCGCTCACACTCCTTGTGGTACACAAGGCTTCGGGACACACACAGCGTTGGTGGAACGATCCGGAAACGCGAAGCGATACTCAGTACAAACCTAGGGTAGCAGGCACCTCACATTAGCAGGTTCCTGACTTCGCTGAGATTTCAAAGGCCTTCCAGGAAGAAGATCCTGGGCCAATGGTGCCACCTGCGATCATGAAACCGAGGTGACAAGTCTCTGGGACCTTTTGTTAACTATGGCTCTATCACGGTCATCCTCGCCTGTGCCTAGGCCATCTACATCGAGAAAATTCCTCAGTTCGTCGTCTCAAATCCCTCCAACTCAGACAGCATCCAACTTCCCTGGTCCACCTGTGCTTTTTCAGGACTCCGAGGGGGTCTTACTACCACGAACATCCATCTATGCATTTTCTTCCATTTGATGAGGAAAGTGATTCGATCTTACTGTCCCGCGAGCTCATGACAACTGTTTTGAAGCATGACCCGCTTGGTAACAGCCTATTTCTTTTAACAGCTCATCCTAACTATTGATACAGACAAGTTACTGGGGTTGGTTTCTAGGTTTCCTAGAAATTTCACAAAAACGTCCTGATGAGATTGGCCCTCTGCTCGCTGAGGTGGCAAGTCATTTCCAGTGAGCCCGACATTCCCATGTGTCACTGACACTGTGGCTTCCCACACTGTCCACGCTGTGTGGTACGTGGCGATAGAGATCGCTTAGAAATTCTCAAGAACACTTCTCTGGAGGTACAATCTGTGACTCCGGGGAACGTCATGTGCTCCAGCAAATCCTGTCTGCCTTTCTCGTGTCTTACTCCCTTCCGACACGAGGCAGTCTTCAGGAGCTAGGGGTGGAGCTGCAATTACACTCGGCCCCCCAAATTAGAGCCAAGTTTTTCTAAATGAAACACATCCCCACGTACTTTGCAATTCTTCCTTTTAAAAAAGGAAATGAGTATTAAACATAGTATAAGTTCTGTGCTCTGATTACCATTAATAAATATTTCATGGATCACAACTCAGATTTTACCTTCCACAAGCAAACAGCTTTGTCAATGCTGGTAGCTGCCCTAACTTTTTTGGTTTCTGCATCCCGGTCTCTAAGATATTTTCTAAATGAAGTAACTGAAAATATCTGAGAAAGCCAAGAAGCTTCATGAAATACATCTGGATGGTAACAGAAGAAAATCGAGTCAACTTACAAATCCAACTCCACTCTGTGGACCTCCGACCAGCCTTTAGGTTCTCCTCTTAACCATGGGTCCAAAGGATGGACCCAGTGTAACAATTTCAATAGAAATAGAAAAATCACGCAGATAACAAAGTCCCTGCTATAACCACCAGGGACGGCATCCCTTGCCCCCAGACTGGTACCATTCTGGGGGCCCAAATGGCTGCTGTGGCAGACACCGACAGCAGCACCACACTTGTTCCTCCACATAAAACTGTCTCCTGTCTCGGCCACATCCTGGAAGCCGCTCCAGGATGGTCAGAACTGAAGGGCATGACTGGCTCTGGGAAGAACCCTCACCCCATGGGGGAGTGGAATGACTCAGCTTCTGGGGTCTGAGGGACCGAGATGTGTTCACCGAAGGCTCCACCTGACAGCTGCCCCTCCTTCTCTCTCGCTGTCCCACTCCCTAGTCCCTGGAGAAGAAAGTTCAGACTCTTTCAAGTAACTTTCGCAGCTACCCGTGGCCTTGGCCTTGCTCATCTCCCTTTCTCCAACTGTCACTTCCCCTTCTGCCCCAACACCTTCCTGCAACACTCACTCACTCACTCAGGCCCTCTTTCATCATAGACACTGGTCTTATTTTGAGATGTTTCTAGAGAGTCATATTTCTCTCACCACGGCTGAGACAAAATTATATGACCTGAACTTTACTATAAAAATATTTTTAGTGAATTATGGGCTGCCACAAAATCATTAGAATATTCATAAAGTCAGACAATGAAGAGATTACTGCTTATCGCTCTATCACAGCCACTTATACTTTTCAATAAAGGTTCAGGGTCATGTCTGTAACTGGCCTTCGAATAGTTTAGCAAACATGTTTATGTGTAGCTATAATCTAATATAAAAAAATATGACAGTAAATTGTTAATAATTATTGACTGTGTAAATTGGTGATATGGGAGATCACATTATTCTTTTAATTTTTCTGTATGTTTGAAAATTTTCAAAATAAAAATTAGTTTGTGTCCCCAAATTTTTATGTCCAGGAAGTACAATTAATCATCAGACCCAACGTATTAGTTCCTATCTCCCTCTCCCCAAGTGATCCCAACCCTACACCTCAGAGAGAAGATTTCCAGAGAAAATTCAATCGGTATGTGTCTGACTTGTATTGCAAAACCTAAAAAATCTCTGCTAGTAGAAACATATAATGTCAGTTCCATTTTTTCAAAACCTGTTTCCCTTTTCAGATTTTAAAAAGCATCTACGACAAAAAATGATTCAGCTAAAACACTACATAAATTTGTGGTCAATGATGTACTGCATGTGTTCCTTCAGAACACCCCTCATGAATAACTAAGTACTGTAATATGATTTAAAGATACATGTTTTCTTTAAAAAAAAAATTCCTGACATATATAATGTATAATAATAGCCATATTAATCAGGCATTGCCAAAAGATATTTATAGTCAGATTGTCTCATTTAATATTCCCAGCACCAAGCCACAGCTTCCCTGGTGAACATGAGTAGAATGTTAGGACGTATAGCTGACTATGGATATGTTGCATCACTAAAACATGAATGAAAGGTGCACAACAACTGCTACACAAAATTAAAAAAAATATATTTTAACAGTTCTCAGAAAAAGAGATAGTTTAAAAAAGAATATGAAGCATGTCAAATAAGATGCTTTTTAACTGTAAGTATCCGAAATCTCTACTCAAAACAGTTTCAATAATAAAGAAAACAATCCTCTGGATTTACAGGAAATCTAGCAGTAAGGCAGCTTTAGTGGCTAGTCACCTCTCTCTCTCAGATCCACTCTTCTTCAGAAGGTCAGCTTACCCTCAACCATGACATCCTATCCCAGATCCAAAAGCCACCTCCAAGCACAAAGCCATGAATAAGAATGGAGACGTTCTTCTTCTGTCTTCTTAGGAGCTGGGAAATCTTTCTCTGAAGCCTCAAAGCTTCATTCCCCTTCACCTCTTATTGGCGAGGGCTGGGTCTGTCACAATCACTAGAAAGAGATGCTTTGGTGACCCAGACCCAGCGTTTGGGGTGGAATGAACACTGAGGAGTCAGACACATCGACCACTATGCAATTTGAGTGTCAGTAATTAGAATATAGGGGAGTCTCACTGAATTGTGACAAACTGTTAACCCAAGAATGATGATACTATAAAATAAAGAGAGAAGATGGGAGAGAGGAAGGGTGGATAAATGGATGAACTCATAAATAACGGAAGTTCCTAATTCTAAACGGGCTACAAGGTCTAAAAATACGAATAACATTTACCAAAGAATTGAAAAGAAAATTTATAAGAAGTATAAATTTTAGAGAATTTTTCAAATAACAATTATACAGTTCATCCTTAAACATGGGTTTGAACTTCTAGGCTGAACTGTGTCCCCACTCCCAGGGGATTCCTACTTTGAAGTCCTGACCCCTAGTACCTCAAAGTGTGACTGTATTAGGAGACAGGGCCTTCAAAAAGGTAATTAAGTTAAAATGAGGTCACTAGAGCAGGCCCTAATCCAACGTGACTGGTGTCCTTATATAAGAAGAGATATGGATGCAGACACAGATAGAGGACAGCCATCTAGAACAGAGCCTTTCCCTCATGACCCTCAGAAGAAAGCAATACTGCCAGCACCTTGATTTTCAATTTCCAGCCTCCAGAACTGGGACAAATAAATTTCGATTGTTTAAGCCTCCCAGTCTGTGCCACTTTGTCATGGCAGCCCTGGCAAACTAATACAACCACTATGCTCACTTACATCGTATCTGAAACAGAGAGAGCCCCAGACAAGTCCTGAAGTCTGCAGAGTCCTGAGAAAGAAGCCACCTCGACACACCATGGAGAGTATGACGAGACCCCGAAGTAAACCAGAGTCCACGAGAAAAGCCTTATGGTAATGAAAGTGCAACTAGAGCTGACAGACACGAAGGAGGGAAGAGAGTCGTGGGGTCTGGTCACAGGAAGAGGACAGTCGTGCAGGAGGCAGAGTAGGTTAGCGAGCTGGGTAACCAGGTAGAGAGGAAAAATGAGCAGAGCTATGAAAACAGTAGGAAGCATGAATCAAGAGATCATTCCAGGAGCTGGTATGGAAACTACTAAATCTATACAGGCTTCACTTGAAAAAGAGTGAATCCAATCAAATCAAAGAACAGGAACACCAAAGAAACGATCAATATGAGAAAGATGGTCGTGGGCTCTGAAGGGTGGAAAGCTCCCGGCCCACTTCCGTGCCCAGGAGAGAAAACAGGCTGCTCTGGGGAAGGTCTGAGAAGATGCTAATCAGCCTTTGATCATGAACTCCCACTAGAAGGGTCAAGCAACTTGACTATGGGATCTCTTTGGCCTATCATGTGTTCTAAAAACTGAGTGAAGCAAAACCAGGGGTGTTTCCACGAGAGGCCAGTCACCCTCAGCTCTCAGACCTTTTCAGCAGGCACCGGAGGAGCAGGATCTGGGCTCACATCCACAGACAGTGGCCAGAGGACAGGGTGCTTCCTGCGACCACTGCGCCTCCCTCCTGCCTCTCGAGACCAAACCGGTAGGTAGCAGGACAGCCTCTAGACCGGAGGTACCACCACCTTCCTGATGACAGTGAGGCTGCTCCTCTCCCCAAAGCCCCAAGCCACTCTCAACTCAAGTAAATGGGATCAGATGCCCAGTCCTGAATCAGTGACCAAGGAACATGTGTGAAGGACTGTCCTCAGCCTGGTCAGGCCCGGAGCTGAGGTGCGGCCAGCATCGTCTGAAGCACGTGAACTATGAGAAGCATGACAGAAACACTTGAATCAATCAATCAATCAATTAATTAATTAATTAAATTAATAGATCCGAGAATTAAGCATTGCTGGGCCAAGAACATTTTATTTATGTGCCTATGTGTGTACGCACATATGTAAACCTATGTAAATAAATATACATATTTTTGCATACACATGTAAATATGAACGTATAAAGTGTATTACTAAATATGTGTATGTCATTGCATATACATAACCTAACTTAAAGACATCTGAATACTAAATGAACAGAGACATACATAAAAGGATAAAGAAGAACTCTGTAGATGGTATATGCTTCAATAAACACATCAGTGATGGACGCAAAAAAGTTCTATGGGAGTCCAACTGAGGGAGAAGCCATGAGTTAAAATGACTAAGCAAAGGCCGCCTAGACATAGCGATAGTGAGGCAGGCAGAGCAAAGAAGGCTCAAAGAAAAAGAGGAAAGTTTTGCTATTCCACAGAAATGGAGAGGCTCACTGTGTGGCTTCCTTCGGTATTCTGAAATGTTATCCTAAGTGTATGAGTAACACGAGATGTTGAAACAATCCTAGAATAGCATTTTTGTTAATACAAGCAAATTAAATATCCACTGTGTAAAAACTCATCGAGGCTAGAAATGAGTGCCACCTGTGACACGTCTGATCTTCAGCAAAACTAGACCTAGTCATTAGCAGAACGCAATGATCGCATTCAGAAACAGCCAGATAAAACACTGAAGTTTATCCAAAAGTTTCTGCCCCTAGACTTGCTTTTTAAAGTCTACTTGTCTGTTTTATGAGGCATATACATTTTATGACAATTTCAAAATGCCATCTGTACTTTCAAAGCCAGGGGTTATTAAACTATAATCCATGGCCTGTTTTGTAAATAAAGTCACCTCCACATCGAGTCATTTATTCATCTGTCGCTGCTTCCTCACTACAACGGCAGAATCGAGTCGCCATGTCTGAGACCTCATGGCCCACAAAGCTTAAACTATTGGCTATCTGGCCTTTTACAGAGAGTCTGCCGACCTCTGCTCGAACTAGTTTTGTTTTGTTTTGTTTTTAATTTTCAGTTACGGTTCACATATATTAGTTTCAGATGTACAACATATGATTAGCCATTTATATACCTTACAAAGTTAACCACCTCCGTCAGTGTAGTACCCATTTGGCACCACACACAGTTATCATAATATTACTACTTCACATGCTATGACTATTTTTATAACTGGCAACTGCACTAATACTTCTTATTTTTTTCACTCATCCCCCAAACCCCTCTCCCATCTGACAATCATCACTTTGTTCTCTTTATGAGTTTGGTTTTGTTTGGTTTGTTCATTTTCTTTTCTTTCTTTCTTTCTTTTTTTTTTTTTTTTGCTTTGTTTTTTTTTTTTAAGATTCCATATATAAGTGAAATCATAACTGTATTTTTTAATTCCATTTTTGAAATTTTTCATAATAAAATGTTGGCAAAACTCAATATTTTTTTTTTTGAAAAGTTGGGAGTTTGGTAATAGATTTACAATGAAAATTCATTAAGTAAAATAACAATAAAAGATGGTAATAAAAGAATACTCACAATCTTTCAAGGAGACTTAGCCCAGAAAATGAGCCATTCTTCAGTTCGGATATTTTATTGTTACTCAGGATCCTAGAAAGGACAGAAAACTTAAATGTAGGTTGCCCAATATATACACACCATTAATGTCATATCCAAATAATTTAGCTCATTATGTTTAAACCTATCAGGAATTCTAAGAAGTCATTTATTTCCCCCAACATTTTTGAGATGGCCTTATTAAAAAAAGGAACTTCTCTTTCTTTGAGAAACCACATAAAAGAGCTCACTCACACATACCACCTCTTATATTGTTCCTGTCACATTGAACCAAAAAATTTAAAATAGAGAACTCAAAACAAAATAGCTCTCAGTTCACTCTAAGAATAAAGAATGCCACATACATTTGTATAATTAATCAACTTATATAAGATGAATACTTATTTTAAAACTGGAAACTTAACAGAAAAATGTGTAACATGCTCTATAAAATATTGACCTTACAAAAAAATAAAGTACCCTCTAGATATGCTGATTATTTGTAATTAAATAGCATACAAATCTACGTCTGTACGTATGAAAATATACTTCCCGCTTGTACTCACATACAGAGAGACACAGATATAACACCATAGTATTATACCTCATGTAACAGGACAGTGTTCTTAAAAAAATGAACTGCGAAGAAAAATTTATTTAAAGAAGTCGTAGTTGAGCCACCCCCTGGCAGGATTTGCCTAAGAGACGATGTGTATGTACATGATCTTGCTTCCTCTCTAGGCTTTGGGACCAAGCACCTTTTGAAGTCTGAATACCAAGAGAGAGTTTCTATAAATAAAGTGAAAATGCTAAAGCTACCTAATTTGAAAGAGTAGGCATATCGAGTTAAGAAAATGAGAAAACCAAGGCATAGAAGAGTTATGTTAATAGCATAAGATTTCAGTTGCAAATGGCAGAACCAGATGGTGAACTCAGAAAATCTCGACTCCAAACTCCATGTTTTCCAACGTAAGCTGATGTCAGTCAAGAGACACACCACTGGACAGAAAATTCTCTATCACACATGCGTTGCACAACTTCAGGTGCACCCCCCACACGGGGTCCAGGGTTCAGTGGTGACCCTCCTCACTCCAGACAGAACAACGCAGCAATTCTACACCTATACAAATGTTAACAGACTACCTCTGGGTTACAAAGTTTCAAGCACATTTTTAGTTTGTCTACTTCCATTATTCTAAAAAAAAAAAAAAAAAAGAAAAGAAAAGAAAAAAGAAAGAAAAAGAAAAAACTTCGATTATTTGTATTAAAACAAAAATACTCATTTGGCATCTAATTTGGCATCCACTTTGATATAAGTGGAATTAAAAAAAAAAAAAATCCCTACTCATGCAGATGAACATTTCAGAGGTTGCTTTGTGGGGTGTTTATTAGGAGCTTTTCAAGTACACCTGTGTTTGAAGTTCAGCTCTATCACTTTCAAGTGACACTGATCTTGGACAAGTCACTCCTCTCTTTAACAGAGTTCCCTCATTCATAAAGTAGGAAGAATTGCATCTACCTCATAAATACTAGAAGGAAATTAGAAAATATATGACACGCTCAATGAGCATTCACTAACTTTCTGATTCTGTTTCCCTGGTTCTAAGACACACACCCTCCCTCCTTGTAATGTTTCTTGCAATCACAGTATATTACCGCGTCGTGTTTGGCCTGCCCTCAAAGCTACATGTAAACTAAGGCAAGGACAAGGCTTCAACTACGGGAACCAGGAAAACAGGATGATCAAAAAAGGTTTCAATTAAAATACAAAACCATGTTCTCTAATCAGAATGGCAAAGGTTTTTAAAAAGTAAGGTAGTTGGCACAGGCCAAAGCGAACTCTGACCGGCACACGGCCACAGAGGTCACCGAAACAAGCTTCCTTAAGCAGCTAGGCTCTGCTCACTCAGGAGCCTGCAAACTGCTATCACAGCCATCAACCCTAAGCTAACAAGTCACCAATCTGACAAGAAGTATATTCGATGACCTTGTTCAGCCTGATTTAAAACACAAAAATTAGAAACTACCAAAGAGGTCAGTTTAGGTAAGAGTTAAATTATGGTACATCCAAGCAACAAAATTTTACGCATCCATTGAAAATGATTCTTTCAAAAAAAAAAAAAAAAAGAAGACTTGGAAGAAATATATCAAAATGATCACTCTCTTAATGATGAGGTTTCCTTTAGCTTCTCTGTTATTCTTCATAATCTTGCAATATCTTTTGAAGCATCTAGAATATGACTCTTATCTTTAAGCCATTTTTTCTGATGATAAATATAAGACTCTTAATAACTAAGCATAGTTTAAAATCGATTTAATTTTGAATACAATTATATCTTAGCAATAAAAACTGAAGCAAGGAATAGTTTTTATACTCTCGGCTTAAAGATTCATATTTGTTTATATCCAAAAAATGTTTATGTGGTGACTGCAACTTAACATGCACTTAAAATAGTGCAAAGAACAATGGTGATGATAACCAGAGTCCAGAGTTTTAACTGAGACTCCACCAGTGATAAATGATTTAGTTTGGGGTAGTCACTTTACTTTTCCAGGTAGACTTCGATCTCGTCATTTTAAAGATGGAAAAAAATCAAACCCGAATGGTCGCCAAGATCTCGTCTAGCTTCTTTTAATTTTCTATAATTATTCACACTTTAATGAGCAAAGCTGATAAACTTTGCGGTGACCAAGAATTTATAATCAATAAACCAAAAAATAAGGAAAACTACACAATCTACTAAGCCCAGTGACAACAGTGTCCTATTTCTGAGTGAAGAATGAAACCCAAATATGGAAGTAGCTTGTGAAAAACTGCCAGGGTGGTGAATGAATTACATTCACTGGGTTCAGTACTGCTTCAGCAAAAGGACTGTCATTTGCTCAGTCATAAAGGCTTTAGCACAATAAACGGTAGATTTTACTGAGAGTGAAAAGACATTTCATCACACTTAAAAAGTTATAACTGTAACCTTAAAAATATAGTTTACAACTTCATGTTAATATATTCGGTCTACACATTACTTGACGTGTTTGAGGATTCTGCGCAAGAAAACGGGATCGGTATGAATAAATCTACTCTGCAGACAGCTTTTATACTCAGTTTTGAGATGGGGGGACTGTGGAACTGGCAAATGCATAATATCATGTATCTTTATAAATCTAAAACCCATTCATAATCAGTATTTTTGCTGACATCTTAGAAATTTCAAACTTTCTAGGAGGTAACTAAATGAAAAATACAATGCTTGACCGAAGTTATAAAGCTTATATATGCCCATTTCTGTTCTACATCAATAATGTTAACACCACATGATCTATAGACAATGCTCAGAAACAGTATTCTGGGCTCACATCTCTTGAATTTCAACACCATAAGCTAAGTTTGATGTCCACTGCTATCGCTTTACACAGTAACAAGGTAATTTAGTATATCATTTAATGCTGAAACATAAAAAAAGGAGTAAGGCTTAATGTAAACATGATTTTTAAAAAAAGAAATCAAAAGTTTATGGAGCAGAAAGAAATAAAAATTAAGTATGAGAAGTTCTCAGTTGCTTGTTATTGCAAGTCCTAGAATAGAACGCTGGTAACAGCACCCATACCTTGGATGGCAGAAGGCAGAGAATAATTCACCTTTTGAGAGGAAATGAAAATATATTTCGAGCGCATTAAATATTCAGATTGAATGCGAGGAATGTAATTCTTAAAGTCAACCACTGAAGGGGAAAATCAGGTAAACAATCAAATAGGGTTACCATAGCGGGCTGCATGGTGGTCCTCTGAAAATATGTCCATCTAAAACGTGTGAACATGCCCTTACCTAGGAAAAGGATGTTTGTGATGTAACTGAAGGTTTCAGGATGAGATCGTCCTGGACTAGGGACCTACACCCAAGGACTAGTGTCCTTAGAAGGGGGGGCGGGGCAGGAGATTCAGAGAAGGTGAAAAGGGAGGCAGACTCAGATGAAGAAAAAAGAGATGCAGATGACAGGCGAATGCAGAAGTCATAACAACTAAAGATTTTCTAGTCTATGGAAAAGGAGCAAATAAGAGTACACTTAAACCGTAGTGCATTTTAAAAACGTCTTTTTGATATTTTTAAACTCATAAGCCATGTTAAAAAAATAAACAAATATTTACAACTATCAGAAACAAAGTCCTAATTTCCCAAATATACAGAGATCTTAAAAAAAAAAAAAATCCCCAATAGAAAACATAGCAAAGGCCATGAACAGAAAGCTCGAAGAAAGTAAGTACTGATGGATCATAATCACATGAAGGGATATGTGATCTTAATAATGAGAGAAATGTAAATTAAAACTAAAATGTAAAGATACCATAAATCGCTTAGAGTGGGGAAAAAAAATGTGCTAACACATTTTATATTCAGAGGCAAACAGCCACTCATATTTTGCTATAAATCAGAACAATCCCTATGGAGAGCAAAAATACAAATGCATAACATTTGATCCATTAATTCACCTTCTGGAAATTTATCCTAAAGATATACTTGTACTTTTGCAAAATATATGACATGTTAAATGCTGTATAATTGTATATTTGTATAACAAAATTATTCATTGTATTATTTGTAAAAGCAAATGACTGGATATTTACATTAGTCCCAGTAGTATGGATTGGTTAAAGTTATCCAGGAAATGTGTTACTATGCAGAATAGGGGGAGGAAGCTCATTAGGTATTCAGATAGAAAGATCAAAGACAGACTGAAGACTGAAGGCATGCCACTTACATATGAAAAGTTTCTATCCCTTGACATTTCTGATTTGCTCAGGTAATACAAATTGTAGTAATAAAATCTGATTCTGTACATTAGATTTATCATAGAGAATAATACTTGTTATTGCTACCTCTTTATCAAGTACAAGAAAAATGGACAATACAGCGAGGCTATGCTTTTGAGTCACCAATCTCAACGGACACACGGCCTAAACCTTTAGAACCACCTGTGATAAGCTAAAATCAGAAATGGTAACTCCACAAAAATAAATTTTTAGTGTTTTGCTTCATTTATCCCACTAATGAAAACTAGTTCCTGGAGGGGCAGCCAAAACCAACCCTCCATCTGTTCTCCAGACAGACCATAGACTCTTAAGAATGGTTTTTAAAATATTTTTAAAAGAGTAAAAGAAAATCAAAAAGAATAATATTTTATGATACATGAAAATTATATGAAATTCAAATGACAATGTTCTTAAAGTTTTATTGGAACTCCACCATGCCCGTCTGTTTACACATTTCTATGGTGGCTTTCATGCTATGATGGCATTGACAGACTGGCTGGCCAGGAAAGCCTAAAATATTTACTACATGGCCCTGTATAGAAAAACAATCTGTCGACTCCTGTTTTAGCATACACTGTCCCAGTTTATTCTGTTGTCAGGGAAATAAATGAGTATCAAGTGCTGATTTCTAAATTAATTCTTCTTAGCAAGTAATAAGAGAATATCTACTGGATTTCAAAACTCGCCATCAGTTCGAATACTCTCTATTTTAAAATTGCATTTAATTCCACATGCCATCATTGGCAATTACACCCATTTTGTCCTAAGTATGATTAATTTGCTCACCAATGTGTCTTCTTCGTAACAATTCATTGCTGCAGAAAAAAAATTCTGGGAGGGATACCTTAGTTCTTGTGTGTCAAAAATGTGTTGCCCTCACTTTGTCATATCATCTTGTTTTAACAGCACTTCTCATCAATGGGAATAACTCTATCCGGGCATTTGTGTATTTACCATGTTTCCCATGACAAGTTCAAACTCATAAAGTATAGAGAGGGTGACCATCACCATGTCCCCATAAAAAAAAAAAGAACACGATGAACTTTTTTGAGTGATTCCATCGTGCAGCCACTCTTCCCTATAAGGATACACTCAGTCACTCATAAGGACCCAATGGTAGCAGTCGTATTATTTTCCCCAAATCAACGACGACAAAAATCTGCAAGTTAAACTAACTTGTGTCTACAGCCATGCCACCCCAGAGTCCGATCCCGTGAAGTTAAACTAACTTGTGTCTACAGCCATGCCACCCTGAAAGAGTCCGATCCCGTCTGGTCTCGGAAGCTGAGCAGGGTCGGGCCTGGGTAGTACTTAGATGGGAAACCACCTAGGAAGACCAGGTGCTGTAGGCGTAAAAAAAAAAATAGAAAAAATTAAGGCATTGTAAGCTGACAAGGTCTTTGCAATCTGTGAGGTCAACCAAGGGTTGCTTCCCTTAAAATAAATAAATAAATCGAAGTAAAAAATAAATAAAAAAAAATAAAGTAACTTGCCCGGGTTCATACTCAAAGTGACAGAGTTAAAGTAACTGTTGTAGCTATGGAGATGCGCTGCTCAGATCCCTCTTCAAGAGAGACCCTGTGCAGGAGAGCAGTTCTCTAACAGCCTCCAGATGCAGCTGTGGAGAGCACCTGCCTTAGATTCCCAGCAGAGGCCACCCGCTTTGCAGGCCAAGCCAGCCCAGACTGAGCACAGCAGTGGTAAGTAAGAGGTCTCTCCAATCCCATCATAGGACGGACTCCCAGAAGGGTCATCTCTGTGCCAGAGCTTCCTGCTGGGCTGGCCAAGACTTTCTTATAGCTGCACCTTCGTCCGAGGCCAGTCCTACCCCATGCTACCCAACTGCCTTTCCTTCCCCGTCCTCTTTCACAGGTGCGAGACCTGCATCTGGATCCGAAGGTTTCCCGCTTCTGCCCCATCTCCCTTTGTTTTTCAGATATTTCCCTCAGTAAAAATCTTGTAGTACAACCTCACTCTGGCATGTGCTTCCCAGAGGATCCAAATGACAAAATGCTCACGACATCTTTTCTATTCAATAAAAGAATGAAATAAAAATACAGCTGGGTTTAAGATTCTATGGTCAAAAATCCCTCCATTGGAAATTAATAATATAAAACCTATCATGTCCAGCAGCACGAATCAGAAGTTATAAATCTCGGCCCCGCTCTCATTCTTTCTTCTTTCTGAGGCTTAGGAAAATTCGGGGCTGAGGAAAATCAAAAATTCTACCAGAACACGTCTCGTTTTCTTTTTTCAATACTGCATATAGTGTTCTAAGATTTTTTTCCCCTACATTTTAACCTTCCTAAAATTAGAACCACCTTAAAATTGGTATCAAAGGAAATTTCCAGCTGCTAAGAAAAAAAATAAGTTATGAACTTAACCGTGAGTGTCAGCGTTGGCATATACACAAACTGTGGCTGAATTTTAAGTCGGAATCCTTGATTATGGCTTAATGTTTACACATTAAGGTTTTAGACGATACGGCACTGAAATAAAAAAGTTGTGTAACAAAAGACTGCATATTATATGGCAGTCAGCGTAATGAAAGGCAGCAGAAATGTTAAATCTCTCAGAATTTAACATTTAGGAGAGGCTGGTGGGATTCATTCGTGGGCCGTGAAGAATAATCACTCAAGCAGCTCGCATCTCTCGTAAGCTGCCAGCTAGTTTATAAGGAAAGCAGTTAAACTTCCAGTGACGTGTGATTAAATTTGGAAAGAGGGAAAAAAACTTGTTAAATTAACCAAGGAAAAAAGTACAAGCAAAATACCATCTTCACAGATGATCAAATTATTTTATCAAGTCTAAAGATGCAAAAGAAAAAGTCACGATCACTTTTATAAAAAGCAGTGGGTTATGATATCCGCATCGTACTGTCAAATGATTTAAAACACATTTATCACATCCACAGGAAGATAAAAACTGATAAAGCAAAGGTGTAAAATGTTAATAATAGCAAAATCTAATAAATCTGGGTAAAAAATATATGGAGTTCTACCTATGATTCTGGTTTTTAACTTTCATGTAAGTTTGAAATTATTTTCAGTGTAAGAAGCTTTATGTTAAAATGACACCGTGCAGAACAAGAACGGTCAAGCGACACAGAGCAGCTCTAGATGACAAGGCTGGTGTCAACTGAAATTCTGAAGGAGAGGCATTTTGTGGTCTGAGAAAAATAAATACACATTTTTAGAGAAACCAGATCATAAAAGTACTCTCTCGGCTCCCTCGCTGGTAAATTGTTTGGAAATAGGAATCTGATTTTGACAGCAGCTTAGAATCAGAAATGCCGGCTGCTTTTTCCTTCTTCATCTGCTTCTCAGCTGGGTACTCATTTCCTAGACCCATCCTCCACACCTCTTAATTCTGCTTCATAACTCTCATCGTAAACCTTGGGCTCTGAATTTTAGAAGAAATCTTCTGCTCGATTTTCCAGACAACTAATTTTCTAAGTCCTAAGCAGTTCCCACTTTGCTCTCGATCCCACCTCCTGCCTCGGCCATAGCTGCCCCACATCCATCGCAACCTCACCGCTAACCTCTGAGACCCCCTCTTCCCAGCAGTCGTCCTCGACGGACGCTCCTGCTTTATGGATTTGCTGTTCTCTTGGATCTGAGACCAGGAATTACATTTTCCTGTCTTAACGTTTCCAATCATTCTGTTGATGTCCTCTCAAATGCCTGATGACGCCTGGTTACTTTCTCATACTTAACAAAGAAACCTGGGGTCCCCTACAACTTCTTTCTGCCCATGATCACCCACCAGTGTTCTGCTTTGCCAAATCTCCCAGTTTACTGGAAAACAAGCTAAATGGTTTTGTCACAGAGGCAAACCCAACCATCAAGCTTGCTGAGCCGAACTCACTGAAAACAGAACGAAAGCATCTGTTTCAGGCTTATTAATTCTGGGCCGAGAAAGTTCCTTACCAACCTCTGCTGCCACTCCCTATAGTTTCAATTCTTGGGATTCTTCCAGGATCCTGTTAAGAAAATTCATTTTTCTCGTTATTTCTGCTTTTGTCTCTACAGGGCTGTAAGCTCCTTTCCTGTGCAGTTTCACCATCAATCTGATCCCATCTGCTTTATTTATTCTACAATGTCCTCAGTGCTTCTGGACCACTGGAGTACCTCATTTTTCAGCCCCATTAGTAATGGGTCTGTTCATATTTTTACGTTTCCTCTGTCATTTTCAACAGGATTTTGGAAGAAAAGGAGAAAAAGTAAACAAACATGCTTCGATGTATACTTAGGGGGAGGTAAAGTGTTCTTTTCCCAAAAGTAGAGGTCTCTTTCCTGTTTGACCTTCTCTCTGGATAAATGATTAGGAGGCAGATTTGGTTTCTAGCCCATCCCTTCCCCTTCATGCAGGGAGGCTAATGTTTTCCTTTATGAATTTGCCAAAACCTCGATCACCTTTCACTTAACAGACCGATTACTTTTAATCGCAAGGCACCTGTTAAAACAGAATACCTCATATATTAACCAAAGTTAGAGCCCCAGGTTCCCTGTAAAACAGTCAGGCATCCCTGAGCACACTCACTCTTAAATGCTACAATCATCCTTGTCTAACACCCAATGCCAAACGCAGAGCAAGGGAGTCAGGAGCCCGGCCTGCTGGGAGGAAGCTGAGGTTCTGATGCCTGACCCAGCAACTCTAACCAACTTTTTGTTTGAGATCACTTTTCCAGTCTCTCTGCTCTGCCCCAATGATTACTGAGATAATTGAGATGCAATTACAGAGGGTCATCTCTGGATGACAAAGGACCTGAACTTGAATCGTAACGCTAGGATTTGGCTTCACAACTTTGGACAAGTTTCCTTAACCTCCCAGTCACTTAATGCCCGATCCGTAAATCATCCTGGGCACGTCTGAGAGAGGAAATGCAGGGCCCTGTGAACACACACGTGAATGAACATGCGGCACAGCACAGACGGCAGGCCCTTATGACAACTCTGTAAGATCTGAGCAACTGGCAACCTCGCAACCAGAAAATGGTGAAGCTGAGACCTACATGTTCCTATCCAGCTGCACCTGCTGCTGACCAGGCCGCTGTGCTGCCTTCTTACAGGATCAACGGCGTCTGCTCCGCCAGACCGGTCTCTTCGAACCGTTAACTCACAGCACTGCGGCTGGTGAACATCGTTTCCCAGTTCTTCTATTTTAACATATTGTTAAAAAAAAAGAAAAAGAAAGAAAAAGAAACTAGTTCAAACCCATAACTTCACAGATACTGTTTAAAATACTTAAAAATGAGTAAAATTAAAATGGAGACAATATGTTATAAATATTTTATTGTACAGGTAGTCTACAAAAACGGATTAGGACGATGGCACACACGTGTAAGGCTACTCACAAACAAGAGACCCACAAGAATGCAAAGAAATCACTTGTCAAGGAGCTATGAGACCAAAGGCAACAGAAAACACTGCCTGCTGATCACACCCCCTTCTCAGAAATTCAGAGTGTACACTATCACTCTGAATTGAAGACACTCAACTTTCTTCAGTTGAGCATTTCTCAAATCTGTCTAACCAAGAAACTCTTTTATGTGGTAACAATGGCCTGCCAAACCCACGTGGCAGAAAGATGAACTATGCTTGTCAGCTGCCTGGGAGGCAAGGACTAAGTGTGTCATCTGAAAGCAGAGGCTGCTGGTCAGGACAACTGCATCTGAATCCAGCCCTGCCATTTTACACTGGTATAAACCATCAAGTGATCCCCCCTAACTTTCGGTTTTGGAATCCATGCTAATTTCTCTAGAGCAGGGGTCAGCACACTCCAGGCCACAAATTCTTATTATAAATAAAGAGTTACTGGTACACGGCTATGTTCTTTCTTTCATGAACTGTTTTATGGCTGAGTTAAGCAGCTGCAACAGAGACTGTATGGTTTGTGCACCTAAAATATTTACTGCCTGAGCCTTTGTAGAAAAGACTGCCCACATCTGGTATAGACCTCTGGCTCTCAACTCTGGCTGCACATTCAAAATATTAAGAAAGATTTAAAAAGAAAGAAAAAAGCAAATCTTGCTCCCATAACTCCCAACAATTAACTCAAAATTTTAGAGCATGGGGATCTAACATCATTTAATTCTCTGGGTGGGCTCTGCTAGTGCCTCTGTCTCCAGTCTGCAGGGGCTGAGAGTGACACGGAGCCCTCCTACCACTCCCAAGGTCACCACTGCTCCAAGAGCACTGTGGGCTGGATCTGTGAAGGGGGCCCTGAGGTGACAAAGGAAACCAAGACCACTTCCAAGGACCCAGTAGCCAGAGAGAACGAGGGAACAATCCACGAGTCCACTTGTAATGACATAGAACTATCAGATGGGACATAAGATAACGCTGCACAAAAACAGAGAGAAACGAGTCGACCTCAAGGGATTTCACGACGACATATAAAGTTAAAACTTTTTGGAAAACCATGAGGTGACTTTTTAAATTTCGTAGATAAAACAAAGACAGTGACTACTGAAATGCAAATCATGACGAAACCTGCAGCATATGCAAGTAACAGGAGTCCCGAGGGTAAAAAAAAAAAAAAAAGAACGGGTAGAAAAATGGCTATAATAAAGGAAAGAAAAGGAACCGTCTCCACAGGAAGCAGACCAGGGAGTTCTTATCTGATGGGTATAGAGTTCGTGTTGGGGATGATTAAAGGTTTTGTGTGTAGACAGTGCGATGGTCACACGGTGCAGTGAAAGTCTTTAAAGCCACTGAACTGTACACTTACAGATGGTTACAATGATGTTAGGTATATTTTTGCATAATAAAAACTAATGTCTAATAAAGATATGTACATCAGCCAAAAAAATAACAGAACGAATGTCTCCAGTTAGAAGACAGACTTGTAAAATTAAACATGTGCCAGACAAACTAATAGGGGAAAAAGGTACATTCGGGCACATTCTAGTCAAATTTCTGAATTCCATGATAAAAAAAAAAATGCTCTAAGTTTCAAACAGACATGAAAACATGGGTGTTTTTATATTTTGGTTTTAACATATTTCCTACAGAGTGGATGAATTAGGGAAGTGTTCGGTACACTGAGTCTGCCTTCTCGAAGCTGTATGCAACAGTACTTCCAACTTCTATCTCTGCAAGGTGAACATTATTTAAAATGAGACAGCAAGTCAAAGATATCAACAGGTGAACATTATTTAAAATGAAAGAGCAAGTCAAAGATATCAACAGCTAACATATTACTGTGGGGTCACAATATAATTTATCATGAAACAGACATCTGAGAATAAAAGGAGGTGCCATTACTATTTACAATAAGACAACAGGTGTCGACCTGGGCACGTGGTCATCCTTAACTATTCAAATGGTTTATTAAATAACCTTGCAAATTTCAAGGCATTTTTATCAAAGACCTGACTTTTTTTTTAAGGCCTGTTTCTCTTATAATCATTTCAGATTCTTTAGTCAGGAATTTCATAAATAAAAAGGATAATAATCTCTTTTTCTGCTTTAGCATTAAACAGTAAGTTCACATGAAATTAAATATCATTTCATTAAGAAACACTAAAAGGCTTTTAATGCCGTACTAGCTATATTTAAAAATGCCTAGAAACGAAAACCTGTTTATTAAATAACACTTCACGTTATGAACACATCAGCTCCCAGAGGACAGGGAGCCCACTTTTCAAGGTGTCTGCACATCATAAAGATCACTGGATGCTTCATATCTATGAATACAATAAAAGCAAGTTTATCTGGTATTTTTATTGAATGGAAAGCTTTCTATTGGGACCAGAATGAGGCTCTTCGAGAATTTTAAGTCTGATGTTGAAGCTGAAATTCATGATGGACGGACGACTCATTAACTGAGATTATATCTGAGCATCTACAGTGTGCTGGGAGTGACATTAAGGGAACAAAAACAGACCTCGAGGACTAATACCCCGCATGCATCTAAGTGTGACGTGCCACCGGAGGGATGCATAACTGATGCAAAGGGAATACAGTTTCGCTGCTGCTGAACGGCAGGATGGAAGACATCTCTGGACTTTGCTGATCAAAAAAAAAAAAGAGTAGGAATCCAGAAGGCAGACAGGAAAGGGAAAATCTTCTTCTACAGAATTAACCCCTCTGAGGTCTGAAAGAGTTTTCTATTGCTGCCTAACGCATTACCACTAACTCAGTGCTGTATGCTTTACATCCACACCCATTTACTGGCTCACACTTCTGCAGGTCAGAAGTCCAGGCACAGAGTGGGTGGGTCCTCTGCTCAGGTGGACCTGGCTGAGAGAACCTGGACGGCAACAGCGGAGATGCTTCCAAGTTAAAGTACGGAGATGCTCCCAAGTTAAAGCACGGGGTGGAGGGGAGCGGGGAAGGACAGGAAGTATGCGCATCACCTACGAAGTACTCTTGTTAGTCGCACCTGAATCGGAGCAGTGGGAAGTGGGACCTCGTAATTTCATTCATTTTCATTCTCCATTGTGAACTTGTCTTCCCTTCCTGGGAAGGTCAGGAAAACATCCCTTGACCATTACAACACACCGGTGATGAGTATGAACTCTGGAATCGGACAGCTGCAGCTCAAACCCTGGGTCTGTCACTCACTGCCTGGATCACCTTGGGGAACTGATGAGCGTCTATGTCCCACTTCCTCAGGCACACAAAAGGGATCATGACAACAATAACCCCTGGTTGGGAAACATAAGAAGTAACAAATACAACACTTAAAACACTTACGGCAGGATCTAGCACACTCGGCAAACATTACCTGTCCTTATTGGCCCACATTTCTAATGGATCACGTCTTTTGCTACAAATTTGTAGGAGTTCTTAAAATATGGGAATTGGCATTTTTCTCTAATACCATCCCCAAATACCACCCTTAGGCACCTGGTCCAAAAGCTGGGAGCCACTCTCTATTAGAAGGTATTTGGAGAGCACATTTTGGAAACTATCACTGAGGCGTGAAATCACTATTTTTCACAAGGATAGTGCATACGACTAAGTATGCAACCTAAATAATCCTACTGGTAAGAAATCTCAAGACTGTGAATTTAGGGCTAGGCCACGGAGCTGTTGAAACTCTCAAATAATGAGGAACCCTGATAGAGACAAAAAGCCATACGATCCTAAGATTATAAAAATAAAGAAATGATATGGTCATTATCAGAGTTTTGGGCTTCCAGGGCCACTGGCAAACAATGGCACGTGGGCCACCACCTCCCGGTCCCATGCTCATGGCAGATCAATAGTCAGTCCTGGCATTTTCCTGATAAGCTCACACCACACTCCTGATGGCTACACCCAACTTGCCAGTGCAGACAGACCTTCGAGAAATCTATTCGCCACACAGGTTTGATTACAGAATTGATATCATAGCCAACTATGACTCCAAATATCTTTTACAACTGGTGGAGGGGTCATGACAACAAACCAGCGTGCCCACTTAGAGGGAGGGAGTTAGCTGTAGAGGGTCAACAGGAACTGCTATGAAACAGAATCAGCCAGAAAACTGGTATTGAAGGATTCATGGTAAATATGTGGTAATACAGGCAAAGAGGTAAAGGGATGGAGGCGGGATGCAGATGAAAAAAAAATTAATACTATGATGTAGAATCTGCAGGATGTCCATAAAATCGGGAAAGAAAAGAAAAATATGCAGATGTGTATATCTCCGTGTGTGTGTGTGTGTGTGTGTGTGTAAGTCATGTACGTATCTTCACTATGCTAAAAAAAAAAAAAAAAATCTACATTTCCAGACGTTACAACCACGCTGCACGTTCCTAAAGAGACAACTAGAGTTCAAATGCTACAAGAGCTCCTTGAGTGTTCAGATCATAAAGATAGGAATTCAGGGACCAAAAACACAAATCCAGTTAACAGGAAGCGAGCACAAGGTCCCCAAGTGGGATCGGCCCTAGGGAATGAGGGCCGGTCTCTGCAAATGATGGGCAGTTAGGGCTAAGAGCAGTTGAGGAAAGGTATGCAAGGCTCAGAATCCATGCAGACCAGAAGCTATTCCATGATAGGATCCAACGCCTACCTCCAACGCCTACCTCCAACACCCACCTCCACACCGCCTGGACCTCCTTCTCCCTTCCCCCGGAAAAGAGCCCCGGCACTTACATCATAATACAATCAATGCGTTCTAATAACATGGTTTGAGTTTCATTAAATGTCCACATAAAGTCTGTGGATTTTAAAAATAAATCTTATTTGATTTGGGTTTGATTTGGTTTTGTGGGATATGTAAGATCACAGAATTTCAGCAGTCAAAGAGGCCCTAAAGATAATCTAATTCAAAACTGAAATAGCAGAAATAGTCATTCTGCTATTCAGAAGAGTGAGAGCCAGATAAATTATGATTTGCTAAGGATCACAACTCTACCTGGTAGCAAAGCCAACTTGAGACCCCATATGCATTCAGTCTCACTGCTATTTCCTCTGTCTCCTCCCTTCTGATCGTCTTTTCAAATACAGGCGAGGAATGCCCTGCTTATCCAGCACAATTCTGACTTGTAGGTGTGAGTCATGCCTAAAAAGAGAGCTAGAGTGTCATGGCTTTTCATTTTTTTTCTAGAGACCTACAAAAAAAAAATGTAGCTACCTTCCCGATGATGTTGTTACTCCTTCCATCTTTGCACGGCAGCTGATGTTTGAGATCGGGTCACTTATTATTCCCAGACAAAATTTTCAGTCTCAAGAATGCAGATAAAAAAAGGACTATTTAATAATCGGTAATACTGCATTGCAGACTTAAGTATGACCACCTCTGGTCATTCCCACAACCACTTGATAACAGTAAAATGAGATGTTAACATTCTTTCCTTCAATAGTTACTTACTAGGACATAATAGTTACTTACTAGGACATAATAGTTACTTACTAGGAATTCTCAGGTGAGAATTCGCAGTTACTGTTTTCCCATCAGTCAGGGACCTCTAAAGAAATGGGTCAAGGTAAACAAGTCCCCAGTATCTTTTGTTCTACAAAGGCTTACCCCCAACCCTACTTCCACAGTGAGCATTCAGGCTGTTTGTGACTTTCATGGACATAACAATAGTGAGCATTATAGGCCTAGAGGTCAAGGTCTGGGGCCCAACACCTACTGAATGTAAAAGGCCTCCATAATTTCCTTTCTCATTGTTGGATGCAGTGACAATTGGAAACCTGCAATTTAATAGGTTTTAAAATCACTAAAATGAGAAAAAATAGAAACGCTAACATAAGGACTTGACAATATTACCATGGACATAACAATAGTGAGCATTATAGGCCTAGAGGTCAAGGTCTGGGGCCCAACACCTACTGAATGTAAAAGGCCTCCATAATTTCCTTTCTCATTGTTGGATGCAGTGACAATTGGAAACCTGCAATTTAATAGGTTTTATAATCACTAAAATGAGAAAAAATAGAAACGCTAACATAAGGACTTGACATTATAAACGTAAAAAATGGAAAGTCAGACAAAGTTTTTTACAGTCACGTCCCAGTGTGTCGTTGCTAAATTAGAGCTAAGCTGATGGACAAGTTTTTCGACTTTATCCTGGAGAGAAAGAACTCAAATACTTTTTTTCGAGCAAGGAACTTGGAAAATCAAGGCACAGTAGAACAGTTAACCAGGGTTAAGCAGGCAACAATCTCAAGTAGGCAATCTCTGTTTCTCATGGGTTCAGACTAGATGACACCCATTTCCAAGGTTCTTCCCTCAAAAGGCAGGCCATCTTCTAGGAGGTACTGCCCATCAGGAGTCTGTCTTGGCAGAGAAACCAGTCAAACCAGTCATTTCCACATATGAGTTTCTGAGTCCAAACCACGTGAACTGGCCAAAATTCAATAATTAAGTGAGTGTAGTAACAGTTGTGGTGACCACTGAGCTAAATGACGAGAAGAAAAAGACACATGCAGTGGTGAATGAAAGATGTTTTTGAATCTAGACCGATACTAGACAGCACTAGGTTAAAACTGAAACCAGAGGCAAAGAAATAAAGACAACAGATTAAAGCTACTTTTCAGGAAGCTTAATTATGAAGGAAGGAGAGTGACCACTCCAATAAGGAGCTGTAACAGAGTACTTGGGGGAGGGGAGTTTTTTTAACAGAGGGAAAAAGGGCACGGCTATCTACATATGCTGAAAAGAAACATCACAAACTAGAGGGAACATTTAACATGTAGAAAGGTAAGCGATAGTTTCTCAAGAAGTAAGAGAGAACTGGATCAAGAAAAGGAAGGAAAAATGGGTGACAGACAGATACTTTTCACTTTTCACAAACGAAGAGTGGGAGTTTAAGCCTTGACCTTGAAGGTTGGGTATTTTGCTTTGAAGAGTCTCAAGCTTATCCACGATAGATTCTTCTTGTGTTAAGAATAACGCAGATTCTTTCCTTAGTCCTATTTGAGGGCGGAAAAAAAATAATAGCAGGGAAAATGGAACATCTTTAAACAAAAACTTACTGAGTGTTTATGTGATAGTTGCTGAGGATACAGAGATAAATATCGCCATTAAGAGTTCACAAATTGGTAAGAAGACTGTAAATATGTAACTCCAAACGGCATGACAGTAATTCATGCGCAAGCTGCAGCAACGCAAGCAGACATGACATAGGAGCAGGTCGCAAGCAAGGGAAGAGTCAGCTTAGCATTGTCTACTCAAGGTGGACTTTAAGTTCCATGGTATCTGAAAGGTTTTAGAATTCCCATGGAGTCTTGGTCATACAGGGAGAGTTTTATATGCTTGATCTTGTTTGAAACAAACAAACGACAGGTTAAAAAGAAGACTAATCTAACAGAAAGCATACCCATCTCAAACATGGCCCTGGAGATGAACACACACCCCGCAAATTTCTCTTTTGCCTCTTTCATGAGAAGAGCTGGGAAGAATTGCACAATAAAAACAGAGAATGCTTTTAAATCTTATCTTGATGGGAAATGAATCAATTTAATTACACTTAATTCAAGAAGGCTTAAAGAAAGAAAAGTTTAACAGTTGCATTTAAAAAATCTGTATTACTGTCACACCTCTAAGGCCACTCCACCTTTCCTCCTATTAAATCCAAGGGTTTAGACCACAGTGTCCTCCAACACAATTTACAACCTGCTCTCTATCTGGCCACAACATGAGGCCAACACAGAGCTGCCTGTTAAATGCCTATCGCTATTCTAGCGGCTACCTTTGCAGAAGGAAGCAAAACAAAAGGTTTGACCTCCGTGGAACTGACTTTCTAGGTGAGGCCAAGTCACATATTTGGAACCATGTTTTCCAATTCAGAAGAGTCTTCACATAGGGAATGGATTTAATTCACAGTTACACGGTGCATTAGGCCCTGTGCTGAAGGGAGGAGGGATGGGGGGGCTTTGGGGGAGCTTAGATAACCCAGGGGATCCTCTCCTTCTCCCCAGCCTCTGTAGGTGTGTGCTCATTCCTCTTCTGGGGAGACACCTTGGCCTACAAGTACAATTCTTGAATAGATGGGAACAGCACTTATACAGGTAGAGCTAGCAACCTATCCAAAGTATTTAGTAACAATGCTAAAACGGACATTATGCAGGTGATGGCAGACTCAGCCTTCCTTCTGCAGAGTATACAATTCCAAAGATCTGCCCCCGTCCCCACAATGGTGATGACTCGGGAACCAAAGATTTCAAATACGCACAATTCAAATATTATACAATTTAAACTTAAGGAGGCAAAATATGGGAAGAGAAAAAAGGGCAAAACATGCATGTTTTCAGCTTTATTTAAATCTAGGACCAAGAATGCCAGTAGTTTGAATTGATTGACAAAGAGGTAAAAACAACTAGCAAGTGCCTGACATATGAGCTGATTGGGGCTCACAGCCCAGCAGCTAAGTGCTGTGCCCTGATGCGGGAATCTCCTGTGTGGTCTGCGGGACATGCCTGTCAATCTTCAGGTCAAGAATATGCCAAAGATGCCCAGAGCCCTGCCTCCTTAGTTCCCACCAAAGCAGTAAGAAAATAATGAGAGAAATATATTATCAGATGATGAGTGGTCTCTAAATACCTCAAGAGTGTCAAGCTGGAAAAAAATAAATAAATAACCTGCTAGAAACTAAAAATGTACAGAGAAGGTGGCCAAATACAAATGACCCTTTTGCAGACACATCAAAATACGTTAAACTCTACTTATAATCAGATGTAAATTAAAATAAGCTCTTTTTGTTGTTGTTGTTTTTTACTGATCAGACTGATAAAGACTAAAAAGTAAAACCAAAACAAAAAAATTTCCAGAGCAGGTACATACCTGGAAAATTGGGCCTCTCATAGTTTCTCTATACTGTTTTATTATTTTAGGTTAATAATGCATTTTCACCGGTTTCTCTATGAAATAAAGGATTTAAAGTATGAGTACACACTAAGGCTGCTCTGGACAAAAGCTTGCTATTAGACCCCTTCAGTTAATTGATTCACCACACCTTTAAAACCTTATTGTCCTTATCGCCATGAGTTGATATTGAATCCAGCTTGAGCACATCATTCCCCACTCTACAAATAATCATTGTTCTTGTGTCTTATGCATAAGGCTCAACGCTAAAGCTCTCCGCTATCTGCCCTAGAAAGGTCTCTTGATTTTCGTTCCTCTTTGTTCCACCTGGCACAGCCCCTCCCTCCCTCCCCGCGAGGCAGCTGCCCCCAATTTGTTCCTCTGCTCTCTCTTCTACCTTCTTTTGTTGCAGTGGATGACAGCTGGTGAGGCTGGTTAACCCTTCAGGTTGCTGGGCTAGTCAACAACAGGTTCTCAACCCAGGGGACATGAGAGTCACCTGCCGAGTTCTGAAAATATCTACATCCGGGCCCCATCCTTAAACAATGAAAGCAGCACATAAGGTCCCTGGCCTAGACATCTGAACTCTTAATGCTCCCAGGATTCCAAACAAGGCTGAACCGTCAACAGCAAACTCACCCAACAGGTCACTGGAAGGTGGAGATAACTGCTCCCTGGAGCTTGGCTGCTGGGCTGGAGGCAGTGGGGCTCTGGCCTGGAGCATCCTTCACACAAACATCATTACTGTCTATGCATGCCATGACATGAAAAGTCTTGGAAAGAACTGCTATAAATAATAGTAGGGATTATGTGCTACAGAA
>NW_006441953.1:20608063-20615362 GCF_000325575.1 Pteropus alecto | reverse complement strand
ATGTGAGGGTAAAGCAATGAAAGTCACTGAACAAAAAGGTCTATCAGTCCCTAAAAATCCACCAGTTACTCTCCTATCTCCGGCTGGCTTGGCAGGGGCCAGTAATGGGGAAGATGCAGGTTAAATCTCGTCAAAAAGAGCTGGATGGTCAAGTCTAACTAGAGAGGTATGACAGATATTGCATAGCTAGAAGGCAAGAGGCAGAGTTCCAGAAAGGGATACAAGCATGCAAGACTGGGATAAAACTGGTCTAAAGGGACTCCCCGCCGTACCCCCCGCCTCAAAAAAAAAAGTCACACCTAGAGATGAGAAGTCTCATAAACCAGGCCACCTGAGTCCATAACAAGCAGAGTAGGCAGTGAATAAGTATGTGCTGAATGCTGAATAAATGCAAAAGAGAGCAGTTTGGGGGGAAAAAAAAAAAAACCTACCAGGATATAAATGATCAAGAATGCCACTAGGGAAGAGTAAATGTCAACAGTAAATGCTGGTCTTTGGCAGACCCTGCTGTACAGGGAAGGCAGAGATTCAAACCTGGGCTTGTAGCTTGCAGACAAAGAGGAAGAGAAGGCTGGGCCGGAGGGGGTATTATTTTTATACTAATCCCTTAAACCTTCCATTTGTTTCCTTTCGTGCCCTGAACAGGAGGGATCTGAGAACAGAAAATGCTTCCCCGGATGAAAAGCCCCATATCTGCAATGGGTTCAGCACTGTACTAAAAAGTGACCAAGACAGACACATGCCGCCTACAAGGTGCCTACTACATCTCTGTCCCACCCCACTGCAACATGTATGAGTCCCTTACTAAACATGCAACATTTCTAAAAAAGTTTCATCATGAAGAAAAAAAAAAATGGAGGAGATATATTGCTTATTTAAAAAAAAAATTAAAAAGAACTCTCTCTTCAGATTTAAATTGCCTGCATTTGACCATAAGTGTAAGTTAAACCATACATAAAGCATTAAAATTATATTAAGTTTTCAAATAAATTTAGTCAGGCTATAATTAAAAACTCATTGAGCAAGTCTGCATCTATAGCTTCCTAATCTTTGCAAAATCTGAGTTAACAAGGTACTAAATTTTAAAGAACCCTGTATCCTAATTTTTATCTGTTTGAGAAAAATCTTGGCACAACAATAAACTAGTTATGTTCACTGGACATTGAGATTCCGTCATAGGAATACAGCCAACGCAAAAAACAACTGCTTTCAGAGGAGCAGCTGAATGGGGGGCAAAAATCATTGACTACTTTTATAAAAAAAGTCACCCTGTGTCATTTTCTGAGTTACTTTGAAGAGTTTTTACAAAACCATCTTTACAGTCTCCTGGGAACAGAAGCTGTAACCAGAAGGGGGCGAGAATCTCACAACATTCCTGTGTTCGTTTGTTTCTGGCATTTTGATGTCTGGGTTACTGCCAAGCCCACCAACTTCTCCCATACACACTCCTGATGCTGGAGGACTCTAGGCAAGAAGCAACAGGATTCGGAAGCGGGCTCGTGCAAAACGTTCTCATCATATCAGAAAACCTAAAGACTTGCATTCATGGACCAAATGCCTAAGTCTGCCCCAAATACCCCAAATAACTTGCCAACACACTGTCTAATATGTGTGCTTACCACACACATATCATCATGGAAGTCAAAAGGAACTGTAAATAGATTTAATATACCCGCTCTTGAATTGGGGATCCTATGACACGCTAAACTAAATAAGTGTTCTCACCTGATTTTAATTTGCATCCGCTTCCATACTTCCGCTTGTTCTGATCTCCCCCCACACAGTCGGACCTTTGCTAACATTACTCTTTGTCAATAAAGGAGTTAGTTCCACCCATACCCCAGGCACCTGCTGAGAAAGGCCTCACAGTCCCTTCCTTCACGGAGATGTGCGTTAATGAAAGCGACATGGTTCAAGCATCATGTAAAGTGACAGATAACAAGGGCACAGATAAGCACTCCCTGGGTTCAGAGAAGCGAAAGATCAAAACGCTGGAAGAGTGACGGAAGATTTCACAGCGGCTGAGCTGGAGTGTGAAGGGCCCAGAATTTACCAGAGCAGGAACTCGATTTAGCAAAGGCACACAGGACACAGAGTAGAAACTCTGCTCGGGGACAATGAGAGGCACATTCTGGTTAATCAGAGAATTTGCGGATAAGCCTGATCCTTGGGTGAAAGAATCATGTCTTCTTCCTCAAGCGTCCAGCATTCGGCACTGTGCCTACAACATAACAGTAACTCAATCGATGTGCATGGAAAGGACAAATAATCTGTGCTGAGTATTGGGAATTAAGGCTACAGAGGAATGAAAGTCCTTGAATTCAAAGATAAAAACCACTGACCCACAGGAATTCAGGCCACAGCAGCTTGCTGGGCTATCCAAGAAAACTGCCCTGCTCCTGTCTCACTGTGGTATTCACCTGGCAAAGCAGCCTGGTTAATCCCAACTGTTTGCATCTCCAGGCCAAATGCACCTGGAGAGAAATACCTGTGCTGACCACCTCCCTTTCACTCTCGTTACAAAGCGGAAATGGACACGACTCTGCTCCATTGACGTTTCTGCAACCCCAGTGCGTTCACTTCCCCGCTTTCCCAAAGGGACACTTCACCCCGTTCACTTTCCCCTTCACACCATCTACTTGCCTCTTCCTCCCTCCACCTGCCTCTGCATCCTTGAGAAAGTAACAGCGATGGGGCAGGGACTCCCCCTCCAGCCCACGTGCACTCACACTGCCCTACCTGCCTTTTAAATGCCCACGCTCCACACTTTTCCTTCCATCACTATGTGGGGATGAAATGCCCCAGCTGTCACCAGAAGCCAAACCCTCCACCGTGTTCTAGCTCCCATCCCATCTCACCTCCCATTATCCATTTCTCCCTCTCCTGAATGATTCCCAACCATATTCTGACACGCTCTAACATTCCCATTTCTTCCTAAGAAACCTTCACACCGACCTTCTTCCTTATCGGGGTGCTATTACCACCGTCCTTACCACCTCCACCACCCCCAAGCCACCCAACCTGCATTCTGTGGGCTCTGGTTCATGGATACAGCGCATGGAAGCCACCAAAGCTCCAAGCTGTCAAACCCAGCGGTCCACTCCTTGGTCTTACTGTTCTAGGTCTCTCAGCATCTCTACACTGGGGTGTTCCTTCATCTCTTCAGACCTGAACTTTTGGCTTCTAGATACACCAAGTTGCTCCCCTCACCCCACCAGCTGCTCCTTCTCAGGCCCCTCCCTGTCTCAGTGTGCTTCTGCCTGGGCCATCGCCTCCTCCAGGCTGTACAATCTCCCCTGATCTCACCCAGACCCGTGTTTTAAATACTATGTACAGACCAATGGTGCTGGAAACTGTCTTCCCTTCAGTAGGCCAGTTGGTCACCACCCCTCACTGTAACTCAATGCCCTCTCCCTACAACTCAATGCAGTATTTCCCTTCTCTCAGGCCATGCTCAAGTCCGAACTCCTCCAGGACAATAAAAAATCTTCCAGGGCCCACACGGCCCCCACTGATCTCTCCCTTTTCAGGCTTCCTAAATCATTTAAAAAGTCAGCAGGACAGGATTTATTACTTAATTACAGACATTCCATAATTGTTCCCTAAATGTCTGCTTCTTTCAGGCAAACCCTTTCTCCCCAACTAGACTAGGTTTCTGAAGCATTCCTTTCTGTGTACCTGGCACTGAGCTGGACACACTGGTGATGTCCAATTACCGGTTCTTGGATAGCAAATAAACATTTTATAAAGTAAAACCCAAACTCATGCACTATTGTAATCCATTAAAGTCTTGAGAAAAATCCAGACTTTGTCCTTAAGTGACTAATCATAATTTTTTTTAAAAAAAGAAAAAAAACCTTTGTTAAGAATCTCCATGTAGCATCATGAGCAAAAGCTAACATTTGGAAAAGCAAGGGCTAGATTTGTAAAACTATCATTGAAGTCCTCAAAATTTTTAAAACTTAAAATACTGAGCAGCATTACACATAAGACATAGAATTTTAAATTTAGTACATTCCTAAAAAAACATTAAATGTGGTTAAATTTTTATTCCGTGTGTGTGTAAAAAAAACAATAAATGTAGTTTAATCCTTTAATAAATAAAGGCTACATGAAATACAGGGAACAAGTGTGGTCACGCCAAGAATTTCTGCTAGAACTCCCAATAAACAGGGTTTTGGAAATGAGTGCTGTTCACTAAGACAGTTGAAGGTTCTTCGCTTTACGCTACGTTTAAGTCTAGTTCATCTACGAAGTAGAAAAAAAGGGCCTTATTTTCTCAATATTAACAAAAGAAAAATTTATCCCATCCTTGCCAACTCCCATCAATTTTCCAAGATGCAGCCGCATCACAGATCAGCTGAAAACAGTTGGCCACAACTAAGATTAAAACTCGAACCAGAGAGCCTGGCTGCTCTTCAGCTAGCCCCTAAAGCCTCCCCTCCGACCACTCTGGGCAGTGGACACTTGCCACGGACAATCTAGCAACATTGACAGCACCGCACTGCAAGCAACATTGTCCTCTCTAAGCAGGTGGGCATGCTGGGGGCTCCCAGCTTCCATCGCCTCATTTCCCCCTCTCATCGATTCCTTCAAAATTATCTTTCTCAGCCTTCTCGAGATCTTGAGGATTCCCAGCCCCTCGATCCCACCAACTGTGCCCCAAGCGGGGGTCTTGGCTGCCCTCCTCTGAGTTCCTTTTGCTACATGTGCACCAAGTGTTTGTTAGAGCATTTACCATACTGTTCTGAGACAGGATTCAGAAATTTATTCATGGATTTTCCCCCCAAATCTCTCTCCATGTCCCTGGTGAAAAAAGGTCATGTTTATATTCTACAGTGATGTGAAGAGTGTACTCCAAAAAGATATGTCCAAGTCTTAACTCTTGGTACCTTTAAAAAGTGATCTTATTTGAAGATTAAGTTAGGAAAATGGAGATAAAATTATTCTGGACTTAGGGTGGACCCCAAATTCAATAACTGGTTTCCTTATGAGAAAAAGGAGAGTATCTGAGACACAGAGACACGTGGGGAGGAAGCCCATGTGAAGACAAGCAGAGACTGGAGTTGGGCTGCTATGATACAAGGGAGGTCAGGAGATGAAAAAAGCGAGGATTCCTTCCTAGAGCCTTCGGAAGCCTGGTGGCCCTGCTGACACCTTGATTTTAGACTTCTGGCCTCCAGAGCTGTGGGAGAAGAAATCTGTTTTAAGACACCACGTCTATGGTGATTTACAGCAGCCCTGGCAAACGAACATCTAGTCCAAACTTCAACATCTTCCTACCACCTAATGAACCACTCAACAAGAACTGTTGAGCTGAGAACAAAAAGGAAGGTAAGGTGGGAAAGATGAGAAGCATCTGAACCGCAGGACAAGAATCTGGGACACGGATGCCCAATTGTTCATTCACTAGAACTTGGTCAAATCACTTATCCACAGTGACCCTCGGAATCGTTCCCTAATGAAATGAGGGGAATGGCCCGGAAGACCCTCTTCCAAGTCCAATATATCTTGAAGCAATTTCATCCAGAACATTAATTTTATTTGATCCTTAAATTACAATTTCTTCTGACTCACTAAATAAATTTTGTTAATTTCTTTTCAATGTAAAAACCTTTCAGGAGCAAAGTAATTGGATTAAAATGACATTTCAAAGGCACTTATGTTTTTCTCAGCTTGTGAAAAATTAAGGAAAACAGTTTAACTGATAACATGCTGAAAAGTGATTCTCTACAACATCATTTTTTTTTTTCCTATGAAGCGAAATCGACAATTTACAAGTTGTTGATCTAATCCAGTAAGAACTGCTGACGTTTTGGGAAAAGTCGACCTAAACTTGAATCAGTTTAAGCGTCTCTGATCTAGAACCCAAATGTATGATGACCAATTCATGCAGAGCAATAAGGGGCACCTCCGACACAGGGGTTTTTCTCCACTTGGCTCAAGGCTCTAATTAAGGTCCCACACCCCAAATTTCCACTTCAAAGAATCTGGCTAAGAAACAAATACAGCTGCCGCTACTACCAAATGGTCAACAGTTGGTAGAGGAGTCAAACAAAACGAAAACGATTTTACCCATTTTCATGCCTCCATAAACACACACACACACACCCGGGTTGGGCTTAAATGAAAAACCATATTTTAAGTTTTTTCATGGGTCACGCTGCTCCCCTGGCCTCCATGTTTTCATAGTGGCAGCCTTGATTCTTTTTTAGGAAACCAATCAAAACAAGGGGACCGACTCATATTTCACGTCGACAAAATATCCATTAGAAACACTTTCAAACTTTTCCAAACCAATTCATAGTTCAGAAAACAAAATCAAGAGTCACTGAGCCAACTGTTCAGCTGGAATCAGCAGAACCACGCTTGCAAAACCAGACCGTGAAATCTCAGCACAAACTCAGAGGCCAAAAACTTCCTTCTAGGTGCCAACTCAATCCGAAAATCAAGTCCCTCGAGGTGGAAGGCTAACAAACCGACAGTTTCCAATTCCGAAGTTCTCGGCTTTTAAATTGGAGCTCGCACACACGTTTAAACGAGGCTGGAGGATACACGGCTGGCTTCTTCCCGATTATGTTTCCAGCCCTTAATAACAACTCCATTTCAAAAGGTGCTCTTTAACTGTAATAAAACGAAGATGGCAAAAGGCAAGGCAATGGGGGGGAGGAGGGGGGACGCGGGGCGGGGTACACACAGGGACGTTCAAAGTCCTTGTATTTGATAACGCTGCAACCAGCCTCCGAGTGTAACTTTACGAGCAGAGCTGAAGGGCTGGCGCTGGGACTCCAGCGCTGTTTTCTGAAGTCCGAGCTCAGGATGAATGAGCTGTAACTCTGCCCACTGCATGTTTACTCGCATCCTCACGTGGCACCGCGCTGCGACAGGAGCGCTGCGCCCAGGCAGCGCGGGGCGCGCGGGTGAACCCGAAAACTTTTACTTTGCAAACTAGCGGGGCTGGAAGGCGATTCGGAGGCCGATTCACTAGCCTTCGCCCGGAATGCGCCGAGGCCAAGCCCAGCACCCAGCAGCCCCCCGCCCGCAGCTTCATTCACACAAAGGCGCGTGGGTGCCGGCAGGACCCCGCTCCGAAGCTGCGGGGAGGCGGGGCGACGAGGAGGCGCCGCAGGGCGAGGGCGGACGCGAGGGCTACTCACAGGGTGACCGTGCGGTTGGGCAGCGTGTCCGGGGGCAGGACCTGGGCGAGCTCCAAGCTGCTGCACACCACCTTGCCCTCCGCGGCACTGGCCGCCCTGCCGGCCGCTCGGGGTCGCCCGTCGTGCTTGCAGCCCGGGGGCA
>NW_006441953.1:20603176-20607551 GCF_000325575.1 Pteropus alecto | reverse complement strand
CCCCGGGCCTCGGCCCCGGTTCCGCAGTTGTGCGGCTCTTGGGGCGGGCGGAAGAAAGTGCTGGTCCAGGCTTCGAGCGTGCTCGCCCCCCTCCCACACGCTCCGAGGCGGCTCTCCAAACAAAGCCTCCCGGTGCGCCCCTCGGGGGCCCTTGCTCCGCCTGGGGACCCCGGGCCTGGAGTGAGGGAGAAGAGGGGGACTGAATTTCCTGGGAGAAAGGAAAAGCGAGGGCAAGTGTCCTAAATCAGCTATCTTTAAAGGAATCGCCTTCCCACCCATTCCCCGGAAGGGATTTCAAGCCTTCTCTTGCCACACCGTAAGTAGTCTCATCTGTCCCAAGTACACTAGGACTAGGAACAGGTTCCTCTCCAGGAGCGTGGACTCTCAGAGATGTTTCTGGCTTTCAGCAACTCCGGCTCTGGTCCCTGTAAAGGATGTATCGGGGCCTCCCTCGCTGGATTAGCACCTTTTTAAAAGAAGTTTCCCTCTGACATCCAGAGATACCTCCTGTATCTTTGATGTAACCAGTTAGAGCAATGGAGAGCAAACTGGCCAAGAAACCCCAGCTGAATCGATCGCATACTTGTCTCTGTAAGGCTGCCGGCCCCGCCCTAAAGTTTGCAAGACCAAGCCTCACATACCCTATGCTTAAATATTTACAAGGAATGTATTAAGCTAACAAAATCTATTCTCCTGCCTTGAGAAATACACCTTAATAACAACCTGGGAGGCCAGGTGTGTACACAGCTCCCCGATACCTTGGCGTTCCACCCTAAAGCATGGCAGGCAGCAGAGACACACCTCCACCCTTGGCCTACACATTTTCACTTGCTTTACTTCCTGTACCAGCTCCGTTCCTGAACAGGAGAGGCTTGCTGCACCTGTGTGGACACCCCACGTCCCCTAGCCCACTCAGCCAAGCTCTGTCGACACCCTCACACAGATAGCCTAGGAGTGCACACAGCAGTTGTTTGGGCCTCCACTTGGGAGGGCAGTTCTGGGAAGAGGCTTGCTCAGGACCTAGAAGTAGCTTTCCATCAGTGAATTCCAGGATCCCAGATCCCTTGGACAAGGAAGGGACACTGGCTCTCAAGGAATACATCCCTTGGCCATGGGGATTTTTCACCCCTTGGAGAGGAGAGCTAGGATGGTGGAGTGGGGGATTTTCTTGTCTGGGTCTAAGGCCAGTACTGCCTAAGGTCCCTACAGAGTTTATCTTAGGAACCAAGTTTCAGGAATCTGTATAACTAGAACTTTCTCAATAGTAGCTAAATGGCCTTCATTGAATATACACTATTGCATTAAATTTGAATAGCACTTCATTTGGCCAACATTTTTTTAGGCTGAGCTATATAAACCTAACAGTGTCCTTGCTAATAGTACGTTATGTGATTAAAATGTTCTAGGTCTGTGTGGTCTGATCCGGCAACTATCGGCGGCTAACACTTGAAATGTAGCTAGTGTGAGGTAAGAAGATAATTTCTCATTTTATTTCATTTTGATTAAATGTAAATAGCCCAAGGTGCCTACTGGCCCCCGTATTGAACACTGCAGGTCTCAATACTGATAGATAGAAAAAGTGGGAGATCTTCCTCATGGAGTAGATTTTAATCTATAAATAAGCTTAGAAGGCAAACTGATGCCTCTGTATTAAATGGGTGAAATTGGTCACATTTCTCTTGAATTTAAAGAATTATTATTCTTTAACAAAATAATCCTCCTCATCATCTGTTTTCTTTATAAAAACTTCTTACTATACAACATGGGAGTTTTTAATAGCCATATTACTATTGTCATAGCCACAGATTCTCATGTGAACCTAGATCCATGAATATTTTCACATACTCTGTTTCAGCCTATGGTTGAAATAAATGTGTGTGTCTCTTTTGAATGTTGTTTACAAGTACCAACATCAATTTGGTACACAGCCTCATTTGTTCTACTTTACTATAGGTGAGAAAGTTATATAAAGTATAAAATTATCAGAAAAAAGTGATATTCCAAGTGGTATCATGAATCCAAGGAGAAATACAGAGGAAATGTTTAATTATATGGGTAATTTCAGTCATTTATGCATAGAAATTACTCATACTACCTTTGAAAATAAAAATCATTATAGATCACAAAATAAGAGTATTTTAAAGCTGGAAAGGGCTTTAGAAAGTATAACTTTCAACAGTGCGACACTTTAAATGCACACAACCCTCAGTCGTTTCCATCCTGTACCAGTGTGGGTTCATAAGGACATGGAAGTAATTCTTTTCATACTTACGAAGATCTCAGAAGATGATACTGTCTGAAATTTACTGTCAATTACCCTAGGTCACACCAAAATCTTCACTTTAATTAAGCTACCCCAGCCTTGACAACCTCTTGCCAGACAGGTCTGTCTACTACTGATCCCACCTAACAACCCTTGTCAGGCGTCAAGAACATCATGCCATTTGAAGCTGTAGGACTTAATAGGCCCTTTCAAAGTTTTTATTGTGTTTGTAATTGTTCCACTTTCGAACATCCTATAGAAACTGAGAAATTGCTCGTTAACCATTCACATACACATAGTCCATTAGAGCTGTATTGCATCAACTGCTGCTTTAATGGTAGATGGACCACATTCCAAAGCTCGTATGCTGCAGATCCTGCATTGCTATGTTATGCAAGGCTTGTAGGAGATACCAGGGAAACACTCAAAGATGCTTTGTTTTTCCTCTTAATATAGACCTTGCATTAACTATGTGTATAAATATATATATATATAATAAACATATGTGTGTATCTATGTATATTCCACCCTGTTTATTAATAATTGCTTTTACATGCCAGTCTTCTTCATTCTCTACCAGACTATGAAGTCCTGGAGGCTTTTCCCAACCTCCTTAAGTTAATCCCTCCCACCTTCAATCACTCCCTACTATGTTACTCTAGAATAGAGACTAGCCGTCTATAGACTGAGTCTAGGTAACATGGCTTGTTTGAACCTGAAGATAGCTGCCTTTTAAAATTTATTTCCATTTTTATATGGTTCGCCTCCCCCACTACAATACCAGCCTCTGCAACACTCAGTCTTGTTTACTTCTTACGACACTCTTGGATGTTGCCAAAAAACCATTCGCAAACTTTTCCTCCCTTGGAGACCGAAAAAAGCTTATTGTTTTCCCAGCCTCCCCTGCGACTGTTGGTGGCCATAACCTAGCTGTAGCCCAAAAAAATCAAAGGCTGTGCTGCTCAATATGGTGGACACTAGGTACATGTGAGTATTTAAATTTAAATGAAATAAAACTAGAAATTCTGTTCCTTAGTCACACTAGCCACAGTTCAAGTGCTCACTAGCTTGTATGTGGCTGGCAGATGCCGTTTTAGACAGCACAAATTACAGAATGGTTCCAACATCACAGAAAGTTCTGTCATCGATACCAATCTAAGGGGAAGTCTGCTCAGAAGCCTTAGGATAGAAATTTTTGTGTGATGAAAAGATACTTAATAGAGACCTCTCTCACTACCCTCATTCCTCTTGCTTTGGAGATGGTATTGTGAGGATATGATATCCACCTGAAGTTGAAACTAGTATTTTGTGACCACTAGGTGAAAAGCCTAAAGGAAAATTCCAAAATTCTTAATAGAAGGAAATGGGAAGACAAAAGCCACTTGGATCACTGAGGTCATAGCTGCCAATCAAGCTTCGTGACTTTTTTTTTATTGATGATGATTATTTTCTGGTTTAAGCCACTGTTACTGTGGTTTTCTAGTGCCTAGAATAGTGCATGGCTTATAGAAGGAAGTCTCAAGTGTTTCTTGACTCACATACTTTAAATCTTACTCGTCTTTATGTTCCAAGCATCTAAAACAGTTCTTTAAATATATTAGCTGGTGCGTAAAAGCTTTTTTGAATAAAATATTTTGGATAAGTGAGCATAAACTCCCACCCCAAACCAACTAACTTGAAAAGATTGACTAAAGTTTAGTCTTCTAGAAGCAAATGGAAATGCATAACTTCATGATCGAATTGACAGAAGGAACAGCAATTTTTAGCACTTAAAATGTCTCAGTGACACCTCTATAAAGCCCGTTAATAAACAGACAGTCTCTGTTTATTTTTGTATCATTTAATGTTAATCTATTAATTCTGACAGCTGTGGTTTATATTTTTAGTCTTTACATATCATGTCCTAGAATGTGTGTTTGGTCATTATCCAGGACCCAGATAGGAACAGCAATAGTATCTCAAATAACCCCCAAGCTTCTTCAGACAGCTCAGCTCCTGTTCTGGCTTAAACGTTAGTAGAAATAGTGACCTTTGACAAGTCACTAAATCTCATCTTTCAAAATGAAAGCTTGAACTGGAACCAGATTTAAAGTGCTTTGATTATCCTGCTGA
>NW_006441953.1:20602842-20603162 GCF_000325575.1 Pteropus alecto | reverse complement strand
TATTCATCTGCTACATCCAGTTACTGCAGTGTATCCCTGCGACAGTTAAATGCTCTTTCTGGATGACCAGAGATCATTCTGAAATTATATATTCTTTACCCACTGCAAGTAATTACCATCAGTTGTAAATATAAAGAAAAATGAAGCAAAAATTGGCCAGCAGTGCCACATGGGGAATTACCTTGATGTAACAGTCATCTCCATGTACACGACCACGCAGGTTAGCACCGAGGTCATGGAACAGGGAGACCCACAGTCCAAATTAAGATGCTCTAATCACACAGCTTATTATATCCATTTAAAATGCATACTGAGAAGTA
>NW_006441953.1:20577183-20602828 GCF_000325575.1 Pteropus alecto | reverse complement strand
CACAAAGGATAGGATGCAAACAGATGGGAGATCACACCACCTAAATATTGGGTCTCACCATATTTATATAAACTATCTGAGTTAATCCATTTGTCTGTCTCTCTCTTCTAACTCAAACACATCATCCTTCTCCACTGCTGGTGTGGTTACAAGGATGAGAGTTGAAATTTGAGCAAGGCAACCCCACTGATTTAAGACATCTAGGGCCGACATCTCTGTTAGAGGGATGCGGGGGCAATGGCAATGGTGCCTGGCCACAATTGTGATTTTCCTGATAAGTAGCTATGAATTTTATTTGTGCTTCTTGGACAGAGGACATGTTGGGCCAGATTGGATGTCACCAATGGATGGCTGATTTTCAACTCAATAAATATTGAGTGCCACATATGCCTTGTACGAATCATAAATATGTGTGTACATACAGTTCTTCTATCCTTTTCTACCTGTGATTTTCTCACTTGTCTTATCACTTTTATCTGTTCGCCATACATGTACTTACTCTACCTGTTCCTTCTATCTGTGTCTACCCTGTCTCACAAGTTATTTACTTCTCTATTTAGTGTCATCTATTTTTCCTTTTTGTTTTTCTGTTATTTTTACAATAGAATTATTTTAAAGTAATATAGGAAACAAATTGCATGACAGATAAAACAACAGACTTTGGGGAAATTTAGAAATATAGTCTATACCGGAGATGTAAATAGCTTCACTGACTAGCAGTATCTAATAGATACTAGCTGCCTTAGTATCTATTTCCGAAATGTACATCCCCTGTCTTATTATATCAGCTATCGATGTTATAAGTTTTAGTCCTATGTACCAGCTATAATGATTAAAACCTACAACCAACTAGTAACTTTAATCATAGGCATAGTAGCAGATATGCCAATCATGAAAATTCCATCTAAAAATAATGATTCTTCTTCCTTAGCGTCAGTTAACATATCAAAATTCATTTGTTGAACTGAACAGATTGAGAAGTTATATTTGAAAGTATATTTCTCAATAAAGTAATTACTATTTTGAATCAACCTCTGGATCAGTATGTTGATAACACATTGAACACCTTGATATTTGTATTTCTGTAATATACTTTTAATACCATCTTCTATCACTTAGAAGCCTCAAAGATTACTAAATCATAAATAATTTGGTTATATAAAGTTAATCAAACTTTTAAATTTTAATTTAGATATATTAATTATTCTATGTATTTTTGATAATAGGATTGTTTATATGTCAGTAAATCAAAATGAATGTATATTTTTCTATAACTTTATAGAATGCTGAAATATGGAGAAATGTGCTAAAGTAAAGAGGAAAAAGCATTTACTTTTGAAGTCAGGAGACCTGGATTAATATATTGACTCAATCTTTAGCTGGGTTACCTTAGGCAAGTTACTGAACTTTTTTTTTTTTTTAATTTTTATTAGGGTTTATTTGAGCCAAACTGATGACATGATGGGAAGCAAGATCACAAATGCTCACTGTTACTTAACTTTTTCAGGACTAAGTTTATTTTTGTGAGGTTTAATTTAAATTTAATATTTAATATGATAGCATAGAAAGCACCTAACACATGTTTTGCATAAGATAAGTGATTACTATTAGTTGAACTCGAATCTAGCCATCGCCTCATATTCCAGATGAAGAAGCCAAAACCTGAAGAGGTTAAGTGAATGTGTGTAAGGTCATACTCTTGGTTCACATGAAAGCCTGAACCAGAAAGCTGGGAACATTTTGCAGGTGTAACTGATGTCCCTTAGAAACATGTAGCCAGACTTTCTGATAAACCTGGTTCTGAGTTATGATTTAAACAAGTCGCTCACTGAGTATGTGTTTCCCTGCCTGCAAAATCGAGGGACTAATAATTGCCCCTACATGCTAGTAATACAGGAAAGGTAAAGAAGTAATGCATTGAATAAATCATGGGGACAAACAGCCTGTGTAACCCTAACGTATAAACAGTATAAATTACAAAAGCATTTAATCTTTAATAAACTACGTTACAATTATATACATCAGCTCCTTTCATCTCTAGATCTCTAAATTCCTCCAAAATTAAGTGCTGAGAACATTCTTAGACAATTCTTAGTTTACTAGCAAAGGAAAATGGAGAACTGAGGAAATTTTACAGAAAACTCAGGAGAAAGCAAGCCCATTATTTCCACACCGCCTGAGTTTAACAGTTCTATTTGTCCAGATAATGACCTCAATTGTCCCTATCCCTTTGCGAGTGAATACCCATCACCATACAGATTAATATCTGTACACTCTGAGTTCAGTTTAATATACAAGAGATGTTCTTGAGGTATATTCCATGAAAGGAAAGTTTTTGTCTTGTTTATTACTATATCCCCACCACCTGAACAGTACCTGGCATACAGTAGGTACTCCATAAATGTGTGCTGAGTGAATAGGTGAATGAATGAACAAATAAATGAACTAAAGAATGAATAATACTTTTCTGCTCATTAGTTTGTCTTTTCATGACTACGAATCACCACGACTTGATTGTTATATGGTAACTTAAGCAAAAGTTTTCTTTATGAAGTCACCTCTCAGCTCAGTTGACTGTGCACTGAAATTTCTCATACTTGCACTTAACTCTTAAAACTATTTGCATATTTTATACTGTCACTGCTAGATTAAAAATGGTAAAACCCAAGCCATCTGACTCTAAAGTCTGTTCTTATTAGGAAAAGTTACTCATCTGTTTGAAAGCTTTTGACTATAAAAGCTGTGTATATTAAGTTCTAAATCCACTTAATTAGCTTCTCTAATCTTCTGATGGGAATATATAGTCAAAACAACCTGTCTGGCAACTTATTAATATGGACATATATAAAAAGGGGAGAGGGAGATTCTGTCGAGGGCCCTGTCCAGTGTCATGATTCGCCTCTACTTGAGAATCTCAGAGATTATTGGTTACTCAGTCAGCTAAGAATATGTTCTGCTTTTACTCTTCTTTGCTTTGCGTATCTGGCCCCCAACCCGCCCCGCCCCACGGTAGGACTCTTAAAGGAGGAAGTCAAGAGTCAGCTATTTCTTAGGTCCCTCATCATAACAGCGTGAAATTCTATAAAAACGATTCCTATGTCGTCAGAACTATTTCAGGTGTAAGTGACAGAAACACAACTCCAATCAATTTAAACACAAAAAGGAGTATATTGGTTCATGTAAATAGGAGGTTGCTTCAGGCATGGCTGGATCTAGAAGCTGAGGCAATGTCCCCACATCTCTCTCCATCTCTTTGCACTGTGTGGGTGTTGTTCTCTGGCAAGAACTCTTCACTCCATAATTGGAGAGCTGCTGGCTCTCCTTACATCATCTTCGCATGGTAGAATTCCAGCGTAAGATAAAATAACAACAGAACAAACCAGAAACGTCTTCTCTCCCAGTGATTCCAGTGAAGGACATGATTGTCCTGTCTTGGGTCACATCCTTGAAGGATGGCTGGGGTCAGTGAAGTCCTCTGACTGACCTGGACTGGGTTGAAAATGCACCTCCTGCAAAAAGTGTCCACTGGGATGAGTTCTCCAAATACATACTTCATGGCAGGAAACAAAACAAAACAAAACTGTCCACTATACTATTTTCATCTCTAATAGTATATCACATAGTCAAAAAAAAAAGGAAGGCAAAGTTACAAAATGTTAATCATGGTTATCTCTGGATGGGAGGCTTGCAATTAAACTTTAATGTCTTCTTTATATTTTTCTTCATATTATTTGTTATTGTTATAATGTACATAAATTACTACTATAACTTTAAAGTTAAAAATTATTTTCAGAATTTACTCCTTTTATTGAATAAATGAATGAAGATTATTACTGAGTTTATTGTGTAGAAAGCACTCTTCTGAATGCTGAAAGCAAATGAAATGAATAAAACAGGCTTGGTCACTGCCTTCAAGGTATTCATTGTCAGATAGAGAGGACAAACATACTCATATAATTACAGCTGTGAAGCTCCTTAAACTACTTCAGCAAAGGATAATTGCTATTTAAAACTTACCAGCTCTTATTACTCACTACTTATCACCAAATTCCTTTTCTTCACAACAGAGGGATCAGATATTTAAATATAAAAATATAATTATAAAACATTTGAAATCATTTATGTATGTATATAATCATATATGTGTGTGTGTGCACATATATATCATAGCAAGACACAAAGCTCAAATTGATAAATTTTATCTCATAAAATTTTATATTCTGCCTGAAAAAATCCCATAAAAAAATCAAAAGTCACATTGCCAAAAACTGTGCAACATGTATAGTAGCGGAATAATTTCTTTACTATATAAAAATACAAATCAGTAAGAAAACTTTCGACAAGTAACTGTATGAAGAACTATCTCACAGAAAGAAAATAAAAGGTGGACAATATGAAAGGATGTTCAGCCTCACTAGTAATTATAGAAATGCAAGAAAAACCCACCAACAAAAATCGAGATGCTAATTTTCACCCATCAGATTGGAAACAAAGAGTTAGATAGTATTTGGTGACTTCCGGGTATAGAGAAGCCAACCTTCTCCTACAAGGCTGGAGGCAATACAAATGGATACGATTTTTATTTTCGCTTTTCCTCCGCTTTATTGAGATATAATTGGCATATAACATTGTGTCAGTTTAAGGCATCAACATATTTATCTGATACATTTATAAATTGCAAAATGATTACCACCATAGTATCAGCTACCACCTTCATCCTGTCCCATAGTTACCATTTCTTTTTTGTGGTGAGAACATTTATGATTTACTCTCAGCAACATTCAAGTATATGATACAGTGTTATTAACTATAATCACCATGCTGTACACTTGGTGCAACTTTTAGTGTTATTAACTATAATCACCATGCTGTACACTTGGTTGCAACTTTTTTGTAGGACAATTTGGTATCATCTTTCAGAATGATTAACAGCAAATGCCATTGATGTAGCAATTCCATGTCTTGGAATTTTCCCTTCAGATCAGTACCTATATGTGTGCAAAGACAGCACACATGGAGCATTGGTGCTTTTTTTTTTTTTTTGTAATGGCAAAAGACTGGAAATAACATGTATGTCTATTAACAAGTCGAATAAACAGAATGGGTTTGATAAATTTTGTTAAACCACAAGTGGAAGGCACTTCACCTCAAGTGAAGACTTGACGAAAGAGGAAAAGTGGATCTCCGTGTGCTGATGTGTAATGATCTCCCAGTTAAGTGAAAACAGAGCTATAGTAGATCCTCATTTCTATAAATCTGTGTGTGTGTATGTGTGCGTATCGGTGTGTTTCTGTGTCCTGTGTATACATGGAGTATCTCTAGAAAGATATAAAGAAACTTAATACTGGATATCTGACCTCATGGGAGAGGGGTGGGTGGTGAGGGGAATTACGTTTTCTTGTGTACCTTTTTTATTATTTGATTTTTAAAAAATTCTGTACATGTAGTTACTTTTAATAAAAAGATGAAATTATTTAAAAATTGACAGCAAAAATTGTAAATATATTTTTCAATTTTTGGGCATCAGTAGAGGACAAATCGTCAGATTATATCCTATTTGTTCCAGGAAGAATCTCTTGAAGGAAGCCTCTTAAATATGTAAGTGTAAAAATGTGATTATGTAAGCATAAAAACTATGAAGCCAGGAGGTACACTTTGCCCTAAGGAAATCCTTTTTTTTTTTTTTTTTTTTAAATGGGTTAACCTAAACTGCTCTTTTAAATATTTCTTCAAATGTAAATCAAGTCACTTGGAAAAAGGTGCGTAGATTTGCAGAGGGACCAAGGAGATTCTTGAGATCTTAGGGGCAGAGACTCTGAAGCCCAGGACCCTTCTGAGGCTAATGGCTTTATATCTCTGGTGGACGGACCTAGGTGGTCTTGAGGGAGTTCTACTGCGAGTAAGTAACATTTTAGCTAAACTCAGGGGGAGACAGCTGCCTATGGGAAGCTTCTCCTGCTGGAAAGAAAATGGAATATTTGGCAAAATGAGAAAAGACCAATTTGTCAGGGATTCAAATGGTGGGGTTATTGAGCCATGGCATGAGACTGGTTAGGCCGGCAAGGGTAAGATCCCGCAGGGGCTGTGGCTTTGTTGATTAAGGGTGTTGCTTTTCACCTAAGTAACAGTTGGAAGCCATTAAAGAGTTTAAAGCAGAGGGAGGTTGCAATTAAAAGTTGTAGTTGTATATCCTTCTTTTGGCTCCTATGTAGAGATTGGAAGGGCTGCACAAGAATAGTTTCTAGGAAATGATTAGGTGTTTTTAGCCAGAGATTAGAGATTATTCTGGTAGGCTGATGGCAATGGAGATGAAGAGAGATGGGTATATATGTGAACGATACAGTTTTTAAGAAGCCACAGACTCATTTTTTGTGGTGGTTTGGTTAGACGACGTGAGGGAGAAGGAGATGTCGAAGATGATGCTGCCCCGTTTTGTGGTTTGCCTATGTGCGTGAGGATGCCGTTCACTGAGCTGGGCAACCCGGGGGAAGAGCAGTTTGTATGGGAGGATGATGGGTGCTGCTGGGGCATGTCGAGACTGAGGTCTGTTTTAAGCATTGAAGTGAAGGTGTTGAATGGGCACTATTATAGTCTGGAGTTTATAGCAACAGCTAGAGACTTTTTTTTTTTTGGTCAGAGCATATAAATTTTATTTATTGCATAAATGAGGATGAGACTTCCTAAGTAAGAACAAATGATGAGAAAGGCCAAAGGATGAGCTAGCATCTGTCTTAGAGGAATTCAGCTTTTAAACTTTGAGAGAGAAGACAGCAGAGAAGGAATAAAAGAGGGAGTCAGCAGCAGAGAAAGAGGAAAAAGAGAAAGCAGAATGAAGCCAGGATGTGGCATTTCAGAAACTAATAATATAATAATAAGTGACTGGTGGTAAAACAGTATGATCATTTAATTTCTTCTTGTTTTACTAGGTTAATTAGATGGCTTAGTGACAAGCAAAATTTGAAGAAATCTTTCTTAATCAAGAACAATGTTTTAAATCAATGCTTCTTAAAATGTTCTTTAAAGATAAATATCTAGTCTGATTGTTTACAAAATCTCCAGTGAAATTTCGACCTGTGGCAGAAGTAGGTAAAAATACGATCTGACTTCTAGAGGAAGTTTGTTTGTGGTTTTTTGTGTTCAGCAAGCTAAGCAGGGGTCAGCAAACTTTTTCTATAAAGCACCAAAGGTAAATATTTTAGCCTTTGCCAGCTAGAGGATCTCCATTACAACTACTGTTAGTGAAAGAAGTGCTAGACAACATGTACATTAAAGAGCACCACTATATTCCAATTAAATTTCGTTTATGGACACCGAACTTGGAATTTCATATGATTTTCATGTGTCATGAAATGTCATTCTTCTTTTAATTTTCTCCATCCATTTAAAAATGCGTCTACGGCCATACCGCCCTGAATGAGCCAGATCCTGTCTGATCTTGAAAGCCAAGCAGGGTCAGGCCTGGTTAGTACTTGGATGGGAGACCACCTAGGAAGACCAGGTGCTGTAGGTGTAAAAAAACAATTAAAAAATAAGGGATTGTAAGCTGACAGGGTCCTTGCAATTTGTGAGGTCAACCACGGATTGCCTTGCCTAAAAAATAAAAATAAAATAAAAAATAATAAAATAAAAATAAAAAAATAAAAATGCAAAAGCCATCTTAGCTTGTAGACCTTATAAAAATAGGCGGTAGGCTGACTTCTGCTCTAGGTGATACCATCACAGCAGGTCTTGACTTGAACTGTCACCCCCTTCTTCCCTCCACCCAAAAATTATTCTAGAAAATAAAATTTCAGTTGTTGAAAATGAAAACATTAAACCCTGGTGAACAAAAAAATCTGGCAAATATTGGAGTCCATTTCTTCCACTATTCTTCTTTAAGGCAATCTTAGTCTGTACCATCCCAGCAAGGATGGCCGTATGCCAGTGGTTGATCAGACATAATGGTGACAGCTCTGATAAGGCTTCCAACTGCAAAGTCTCGCCACTCAAGCTGAGGTCGAATCAGAGCTATTGTCAGGAAGAATGCTGTACGTCAACCCATGCGTTGCAAAAACCAGCACAGAGCTGATTGTTGAAGCGGATGTTTGAAATGTAATTATAAGCACGTAGAGCCATTTTGAGAATGAGCCTAACCCAAGAATTTCCTCAGTGTGAGCAGTGATGTCGTGCAAATTTCTTCTGAATGTTTTACATTCAAGATGTTCTCATGACCCCCTTTCAGAAAATCAGTATTATTTCTCGATAAAGTACATTCTTTATCTAAAACTAACTCATAATGGTGACTCGAGATCAAGCCTTTATTTCATTTTCCCAGTCTTTACCTAATTTGAGACATAGAAAAAAAAATGAGATCTTCTAAAAGTTATTGTGTAATAAGATCAATTGAAAGACATAAACATCTACAGGCCCTACAGACTTCGATAACAAGAGCACAATAAAAATCTGTAGTTCCCAGGCTTTCCAAGAAAAATTCTCAAAATTGAACCTCAGACTAGTAGCTAGACTCTGGAAGCTGAAGGAAACTCCTCAGCTGACAAAGAGCTAAGATAACTGTTTCCCAAGAAAACTCTTCCTCAGCCACTGCATTGGGTTGAGCCCATTGCTCAACCGCCTTTAGTCTCTGTCGAGACTACTCAATGAATTTAAGGCATAACAACTGCTAGCTCCTCATGCTGAGAAGGTTATTGAAAACAAGATGGATTTTTATCCACTCAAACGAGCTTTGGAGATGCCCATCTTGATCTCCTCATCCTCAGCTTGAAATTTAGTCCACAGCTTCTGTGAGATGATACATCATGGCAAAAGAAGTCTTAAAGCTCTCCTCTGCAAAACTTGCCCCTCTTTGTTCTGTCCTTTCCCGCCCCACCGTATGAAGAAAAAAAGGACAAAACTCTCCTTGTCAGGTATGCTTCCTGAGTTGCTAATTTGGGATGAGCTGAGTTTGGATTTTATTACAAGTAAAAATACGGTCCTTACACAAAGAACAGAGTTGGCGGCCCCTTATATGGAGTTTTTTGGGTTTTTTGGTTTTTGTTGTTGTTGTTGTTGTTTTTTTAAAGGAAAGTGAACAGGGAAAAGCAGTGGTTTGGAAGCATGCTCTGACTATCAGGGAGACTGAGAAGTTGTCCAAGATAAATACAGAACAGATGGTCCGATAATTGGGAAGCTATGGTCTGTTAATGGGGGAAGATTGTCAAGGCGAAATGCTAGGTTAGTCAGGTAAGTCAATGGAAAGGGGATGCTTTGAGAGGCATTCACATCAACTAGGATATTCCTTCACTGGAGCCTTTAGTTGACTTGGTCCAGGAATCAGTAAGGTTCCATTTCAGGAGTTAGTTCTCCCATAATTTCAGGACCCCAATATTCCAGGTGAACTGGACTCTAAGCTGAAATGCCAGCAGCCTTGGGAAAGTTTGGAATTTTTTCTTCACTTCAAGGGTAGGTGAAACGTATATTGCATTAATCTTATCATGAATAGGGGTGAGCATCAGCCATATTGATACGGTTGCTTAAGGAAGTGACACTAGAAATTTAACTTTTGAGATTTTTCCCTCCAATAAAACTATAGAAAAATAATTTAGGACCTTCTAAGTGTCTCTAATTCATCATCTGTTGATATCAGAAATATGGTGTAGAAATATGGGCTTAAAGCTAAGAAGTAGAAGCAATAAACTCTAAGCCTTAAACCACTGCTCTGAGGGAGGATGTTTAATAATGCTTATATCCGTGACATACCTCAGTAATGCTGCTTAGCACAAAGGGAAAAAATTCTGAGTTCTAAATAACTAGGAGCAAGCATGAGGTGGAAAGAATTAAATGAAAAACCCACCCAACCTTTAACTACAGTTGATGATGAGTCTGCATTAACCATGTGAACTTTGAACAATTACAGATGCAAAGAATGTAAGTTCGCTGACAAATCTGGATATTATCTGCAATTGGTAAAACAGCCTCTGACTAAGGATATGAGAATTAAGGAGGGCCACAGTTCAGGAGACACAAGAAAAAAAGATTGCCAGAACACCAAAATGAAGAGGAGGAAAGACACCAACGAATCATCTTCAGACGTCTCTTTTCTGGCATCTTAACCACAAACCTGGCAGACTAATTAAACACAAATGGACTTGTGGGGGTGGGGAATAAATTTTCTCTACCTTTCTAGGTTCTACTGACTGGTCTAATCAAATCAATATGAGACAGATTAACAAGAGAAAATAACCAAATTTAATTACATATGTATACCAGAGAACCCCATGTATGTGAGAAAGTCAGAAATCCCACATACATGAGAGGTTTAAAGACAGAGAAAATGAGGCATATATGAGAATCTGAGCTAAAGATGAGGTAAAATGCCTTGGGGCTTCAGAGGAGAGGAAGGTCATTTGCAGGACAATGAGAAGAGCAGATGTTCAGTAGTTAGGTGTTTGCACTGCCATATAGATAGGTCTTAAAATTTTATTTCTGGTAATAACTTATTATGAGTGAGGTCTCCGATTTAGATTTTTAAGGGAGAGTTAAAAGTTTCTCTTGAGCCCACAGGATACTGATTGCCTTCAGTTTAAAATAATCCACACGCCAAAGTAGCACATCTTGGTGAGGCCTATCCTGAATCTATGTGCATATAGAGTCTGTCTGTCTATCATCTATCATCATTACATAGCTTATCTACCTTTCTATAGATTACTTGAAAACAACTTTTCCGAGTTGAAGATTAAGGTTGAAAACTGAAACAACACTCCTTACCCACAGCTTGCTCATTGAGGAATTAAAATGCCTACTACCCTCATTCTCTACAGCTGTTTACCTTCACATGACTTTACTATTCTACTGTCTTCATTGGTGTGACTATCAAAAGACCCACCAATTCTTCAAGGGAAAGCATCAGCAGACAGTTTGCACCCTAAAAATTCTTTGAATGTCTTCCTTCAAAGAGTTTTGCCTTGCTATTTTCAGCAATCCTGGACCATTAGTATCTTAATCTTTACACAATTCTCATCAAGCGCTCTTGCACTGAAAGACCCACCTTGAACTAAACTTTCAATTCTCGGTTAATTCTGACCCGGTTCCCTTACTAAGACCTTAGCAAAGCTTTGCGGAGATTGTATTCTCCGTGAACAAGGTAAGCAATACACTAAGCTTTATCTCATCCACAGGTTGTGTTTGGGAATATTCAAAGAGCCAGCGTTCAGCCAAGTCTTTTCTAGTTGCTTCGTATAGAGCAAAATTGCACTTCTAGCTTTCAAGAATGTTTATGAATGACCAGTTTGTGCTGGCCTCTTTAAAAGATATATTACTGAAACTTCTCCCTACATACCAGAAAGACAGCTTCATTGTAATCTTGAGAACTATATAATGGTCTCAGTAATTTTGGTATAGGAACTTTCAAGAATATATGGCATATGATACTGTTTTTGTAGGCACATCATGAACAGGATTGTCTTCCTTCTCGACCTCATGTTCATTTATTACAAGGACTCTCTCATTTCTGACCCTCTAGAGATTCATCGTTGGGTGAATAATTGAGATCACCCGATACGTGATATGAACTGTCCCTGCGCTCTTCCCAGTGGATTTTAAAGAGCGTGTCCCGTTCAGGTGACCCTGCTTTTGACAGAAAATACCATGTACATTTTCGTGCCTATAAGCAAAGAATTAGTACAAGTATCTGAGCAGAATTACAGGTCTCAGATATTAAGGAGTATATGATTCCTACTAGTGTATGTTTCCTGACTATGTGTTAAAAACCATCTCTAGTATTTATAGCTGAAATGGTATGATGTCAGCAATTTGTTTCAAATGGTCTGATGGGGGTTGGAGAAATAGGGTTTATGAATGAAATAAAATTAGCCTTGAAGAAGGTAGTTTTAAAGATAGATGATGGATGTGTGGGATTTTAGTATACTGCTCGTTCTATTTTTGTACATATTTGAATATTTTCATAATGTAAAGTGGAAAAAAAAGTTGAGATTTATCTCAGTTCATTCAAGAGGTCAAATCTGATATAAAGAGAAACCACTTAAGGGATTTATAGTGATTTAAGAACAATGCTGAGGCTCTAGAGAGAAAAAAAGAAAACTTAAAAAGAACACTACGAGATCTTCAAATCTTTTGTTAAATTTCAATTTTTGAACGAAAGAGTATAACTCAAAGGTTTCCCAGCTTTTGTCTTGTTACCTAGTGTTAAGTGAAGGACCAGATTTGAGTCGTTTTTATGGCACAAGATGGTAGTGTTCAAGACGTTCAATTGAAATAATGTTTTACACTAGAGCAGAGGTCTTGAAACTTTTCCTATAAAGGCACAGATAGTAAACATTTTCTGCTTGGGAGGCCTTGTGGTTTCTGTCACAATGGCTCAACTCTGCCATTATAGTGCAAAGAGAACCATGGAAAATATGTAAACAAATGGGCACAGCTGTTCTAATAAAGCTTTATTCACAAAAACAGGGAACAGGCTGAGTCTGACCTTCGATCTGTAATTTGCCAACCCTGGGATCAGGCTATGAGTGCCGGAGTTAGACAGATCTGAGTCTGTATCCTTATTTTTCCTAGTTGTTAACTCGGTGACCTTGGGCAAATCACTTAACCTGAGCTTTAACTTCCTCATAAAAAATGGGGAATTATGGTGTTTGTCTCATATGACTGCTAAAAATAATAATATGGTACACGGAAAGCACTTAGTTAAGTGTCTAGGGTTCTTTAAGTGCTAAGGAACTATTAAGTATTGTTAATCAATCCTCTTGATATTCTATATTACTTATTTCGTTTACATATGTTTAACCATTTTCTTCATCAGAATGCAGTAGAAGATTTAGCACATAAGGAAATAAATTTCAAGTATAAAATATCCAAGCAGTGTCCCTGATTTAACTAGTTTTATCATCATTGTTGTAATCATCTTGTTGTGGTTCTAGTTGGCTGATCAATAGTACATTTTTCTCCATCCTCAACCCTGAATTTTCTCCACAATGACAGGGGTACAAGAGTCAGACGTAGATGGAGATCAGCATAACATCACCTTTAGTTTTCATAAAACTGAACCTAAGAATGTGGTTTAATCTTTGGTCCCCAGGGCTCCCCAATATTCTCCTGCACTAGGTCATTGTACCCACTCATATATAAGCAGTGTTAGACAACCATACGCCTCCCTTTGCATGAACCAAACCTGCCTGAATAAGCTTTCTACTTGGGCAGAAAAGGCAACCAGGATGCATTTAGGTTTTAATTAGATGAGTTCCAAAAGAGAAAAGGAAAGGGTCTGAGCTGGACAAGCCCATACACTTCTCCCATGTACACAATTAAGGTAAATAAGAGTAAGGAGAGAAGCCAGGATCATCATTATAGCTGAAGTCTCTCTCCAAGGGACATAGAACTACAGAAATGGAGGATTTCCACAAATATAATACTAAGTCAGCTGTGTGCCAGGAACTGTGCAAAGTTCTCTGCTTTGATTAACCTACAAGATCTTTATAACAGCTCTCTGAGGCAGCATTATGAGTGAACAAGATGGGTAGACAGACAGACAGACACACACACACACACACACACACACACGCAGAGGGAGAGAAGGAGAGAGGGAGAGAGGGAGAGATTGAGAGAGAGAGAGAGAGATAATTCCCCCAAGATCTTCCAGGAACAAAAGTGGTAGAGCCAGGATTTAAATCCATGTCCGGCCCCCAGGCTCCGAAGCTTAGGAAGCTCTTTCTAGCAAACCTGGATTCTGAAAAGAAAACAACAAACCAAAAGCAAAGCAACAATGCAAATTAGTTCAGTTTAGAACGTGTTTATAAACTGTTATTGTCACATAACCATCACTACATTAGTCTCTAGATGTTTAAAATGCATATGCTTAATAAATCCAGTCTTGGATTTTGCCTGCAATCTATATCTGCCACTTAAAACAACAACAACAACAACAACAAAAAATGACAACTATATTTTCCATTAAAAAATAAAGCTACCTTCAATTTTCTGGCTTCTACTCCTTTCTTCATCTCAAACAATGCTTCTGAGATTCCATCTTCAAATTCCTTCAGCTTCTGGGATATAATTTGCTTAGTCTTGGGTACGTAAGTTCACTTAAAGTGACTATGTGCCCTTTTTACTATTTTCTCAACTATCGTGGGCTATAATTCCGTTTTGTTTTGTTTTTTTAAATTGGACCATTCCAACTTGAAGAAGATCAAATAGAAATATTTTAGAGTTCTATCACCTTTTAATATTATAGTTTTTAAACAGAAGACCTATCCCATCATTTTCTCTTGCTCTAAACAGTTGAAAAATCTATTTCTGTCATCTTTAATGTCTTTAGATATCTTCATTCACTTAGTTTTTTTTACCTTCCTGACTGTTCTTAGAGGTTTTCTTATTCTTTTATATTCATCTTACAGTCTTAAAACATCACATCCTGGGATTGACGCAACTGTAATTCCACGCAGGGCCATATGTCATACCTCTTGACCCATTTTTAATAAATGGTATTTGTATCGAAGGGCAATTTGAATCAAACTGTTAATTTCCATAAAAAATGAGTAAGATTTTCTGATATTTTGATAAATGCTGTTCCCTTAAATAGCCACATATTTAGACGTTCTCTCAGAAAGACCGACAAGACTGCCTTGCACGATTTGTTTTTATGCTTTTAATTCAGTTGCTTTCCCAACTGCTACAAATTCTTTCATTGTTGAATATGTGGTTCTGCTGGATGATGTTAGTTGTATCAGAGAGTAGTTGTCACAATTTTGGTGCATTTTAGGGAATTTCGGTTTGGATCGCCCTTCAAATACAAAATTGATGCTACTGACCCGCCATTAGTAGGACACGGAGTTTGAGTTATGTCCCCTGTGTTGGTGATGGATTGTGCTGCCTGAGCCAGTGGCACTCCCTTTAGCATTACCCATTGTGACTAATCGCATGCATTTGCAAGATGATTAGCCAAGGTTAGGGGTACAGTCTGTGATTATGAAACGGATTTTTTTCTTTATGTGAAAAATTACTGGCTTATAATAGCATTAAATTATAATTTTGCTCCATATTGTAACCAACGGTAGGTTGTTAATAGCAATTCGTATTCCTCTGACTGTTTGTGTGTTGTTTGAGAAATAGTTCTTTTTTTTTTTTAAAGCCTACTGCATGAGACATAGTTCTTGAGCAGAGCCCTGTCCCATCCCCATTTTTCTCCCATTAAACACAACTTTAAATGTACCAATTTTACCGCTAAGGAGCTAGAAGTACATTTCTTTATTTGACTAATTGAGTGCTTACTGTGTATTAAGCTCTGTTCTAGTGCTGGGGATAAATCAGTCCTTTCTTTTCTGGAGCTTTTATTGTGGTAAGGGGAGGACAGTATACGAGTGTGTAAATAAAGATATAGGTAAGATGCTATAAATGAGAGGAGTAGGTAAACAAGTACAGAAGGAAGACAGCGTGCTGGGGAAGGAAAGCGTTGATACTTTACAAGGTAGTCAGTGAAGGCTTCACTGATAAGGCGACATCTGAGCAGAGACTAAAAGAAGTAAAGAAGCAAAACATGTGGACATCTGGAGAAAAGTCTTTCAGGCGGATAACACAGCAAGTGTGAATGAGAACCTCTTCTGTCCCTTTTTTACTTCCTGGCCGTATCATCCCTCCTGTCTCCTGTGTCAAAAACCTAAGAGTCATCCAGGACTTCCTTCTCTCTGATACTCCAATTACTAATCATAATGAAACGAATAATATGGAGATTGATAAATGTTACATCTAATCAGAATAACTCATTGGGTAGGTATGGTTTTATTTATCTTATAAATAATAAGGGCAAAACAATTTATGAGCTCAAAAAGCAAATAAATGGCAGAACCGGGAGTGAACCCGGCTCTTCCAGCTGCAAACCCAGTGTTCTTTCTACTGGGAAATGTCGCTTTGTCATTCATTTACCAAGTCCCTGATTAGTTGTAAATTCGGAAGCATCTCTGCATTCTAATCTCTCTTTTCTGACCTCTTTGCCGTGGACTTAGTCTAGAACTTGATTATTTCTTCCCTGGATATTAAAACCTTGTCCTAGCTGGTTTTCATCCTTACTGCAGTTTAAAATCATATTCTACCAGGGTCATCTTAAAAATCAAAACCAGTTGCACTATTGGCCTTCTTAAATACTTTACGGGCTCTGTCTGCGTGTAAAATCAAGTCCCATCCTTAACATTTTGATACTCAAAGTCCTTTTCAGACTCTAGCGTAATTCCAGTTTCAGAAATCTCCAAGCACCTTTTGCTCCGGATTCCAGACTTGCCTTTTTTTCCACCGTTGTTCAACTTTTTTCTCAGAATGCCCTGCCTTCTCCCTTCTAACTATAAGAGTTGTCACTGTACTTTAAGATTTCGTTTAAATGTTACTGCCTATGTGTAGCTTTTATAAATTTAGGTAAAGCCAGTCTCTCTGTTTCCTGGGCTCTTGGGGCTAATTTCTGCTTATTCTTTATAGCTCCAAGAGTGGGCTGGAAGATCCTTAAATACAGAGACTGTCTTGTTTATCTTTGTGTTCCCTGTGCTACCATAATGAGATAGTCTATAAATATCTGTTATCACAAGTGACAAAATCTGAAAAATGTCCAGGTGAACTGTCATTATATGAAAGTAGGCTATCTCTTCATTTTGCAGATTTCATTAAGGATGGACCTAGTCATCTTTGTTGAGGTACACCTAAAGTATATTTTGAAACTTTTCAGAAGGTGGAAATATTTTTTGCTCTTTCATTAAGAATGAGTTAGATAGACTGAATAAAAGTAGTAATTAAGTTACATATTTTACACCAATGATAATTTAAAGCTGATTAAATGTCATACCATCAGCACTAACTGTAAGAAGTAGCTAATGAATTTGTTAGAGCCTAGATCTGTGGAAAGTTCGCAGTGTTTAGGGAAGGCTAATGAAGACATTCCGGAGGTCTTGAGGTGGTTTTTTTTCATTTTTCTTGCTTTTGACATACTGCAGACATCACGTGCTACTCGTTTTATTCAAATCTGTACAGAGGCTAAGCCACGTACAACTGACATTATTATCTATTGAATGTTTCAAGTCATCTCTTGTCACCAACTTATTTTTAAGAATGGAAACAACTGAGATAGTTTTGAAGTTGCTGTAATCTTGTTTAGGTTAATTTATCTAGTAGTACCTTAAACATGAAATTTTTTTTTTCTTTTCCGGAAAATGATGACAATAATGATGTGTTTTACAGTTTGTCGAAGGCAAAGAAATTTTCCTTAAAAAGAGTTACAATGTGCATTACTTTAAATATGAATGCATTTGTACTAATTAAGCAAGCTGAGAGTAGTAAGAAAATTTGTGGTTCATACGTTAATTTCTGGACAAAATATAAAAGTAGTCAATTTTTTGTTGCACAATTTATTTGACGTTTTCGTTGCTTCCCCAGTATCCATTCACCTATTCTCAATAGACCCTGACCTCTATTTAGGATTTCATGTGGTTTTAGGGAAGACAATAACTGCATCCATCAGCTCTAGGAATAGAGCACATGACCTAGACCAAGCCAATTGGAACAGTGCTCTCCTCTCGTCACTGTGATTGGTTTGGGAGTTGACATGTGACCACAGCTAGTATCATCAGAGAGAGGGAACTCTGGGAAAGCCAGGACCTTCTTTTGCTTTGGATGGGATGACCCCCAGATGTGAAGTCTAAAATTCTGGAAGCCTGTTTGTTTTCTTAGGAAGGCCCGCTATGGATAAGAAGGGCTCATCGAGAAAGAAAGTGCTGAAAGAATCACAGCAATACTGAGATACAGACGTTAGATTTTAACCGAGCAGTCGTCCATTTTCTTCTGTGTGTGCCTTATCTCCTAAAGCCTGAAGCCTGCCCTACTTCTTGATCTGTCACATAGAGCAGCCGATAAATCTTCTTTATTACTTTAGTCGCTTTGTGTTGAGTTTTCTTTTACTTGAAACCAAAAACATTCTAATATATCTGTATTAATGTGTAGCAGAGTGGATAAGATTTGTTGACTACGAAAAATAAGTTTTGGTATTTATATTTGTATACAAATGTGTTTGATCCACAATGTTGCAAAAAAAATAATAAAATCACCTTAGAAAGTTTTAACTTCCTAGACTACGTAGTCAGGTTTGCTAATCGCATTCTCTTGCTCAGTGTTCATTCTGGCTTCTTTGTTAGAAAGACTCACCCATGACAAACTCAGAGTAGGGATTTCAGAATTGGTCTAATTATATTGCTTGTGATATATGATAACCTGGATGCATCCACAGGAGTATCAGGAGCTCAGCTGAAATGGGAAAGAGAGCTGAGCTGCCAGATGTCAGGTAGCTGATTAAAATAACAAGCCCAAAATAAAGGAGTTAAGTCTTTAATCATTTACTGAGATTGTATAAGAAAGACGCAGACACCAGAGGACGTGCCAACGCCTGTTCTGTCATGAAATGGAGCACTGGTCCAGGGCCAGGTGGGTCAGTGCGGACGTCGGGGAACCCCTGAAACAAAAGGCTCTGGCATTTTTATGGACCCCAAGTCAGGGAAAGGGCTAGAGATAGAAAAGTACTGGATACTGAGATTGGGGGAAACTGTCTTCAAGGTTTTCCCCTTCACCCAACAAGGAGGCCTTGGCAGAGGTGCCTGAAGAGGACCTCGTCTAAAGGCCTCTGATAAAGACGCCTAAGAATGTAGGAGCTTGGGCGGGGAGTGCAGATAAGCATAAGAGCATGGCCAGTGAGAGGCCCGAGTCCTTGCCCTCAGCTCTCTTCAGAGATTGCAGTGCACTGGCTGTGAGCCGAGTCTGGTGTGGGGGCAGCAGCTTTCCCCTGCGAGCACTACCTTTATGATTTGCTGTGGTCAGATCTGAAAAATCATACACTGTTTTTTTCTTTTTTTAATTAAGTTTATTGGGGTAACATTGATGAATACAATTATATAATTTTCAGGTGTACATTATCATTTGACATCTGTATATTCTATTGTGTGTTTACCACCTAAAGTCCAGTTTTCTTCAGCTACCATATATTTGATCCCCTTTATCCACTTCACCCTCCCCTTAAACCCTATATTTGACTCCCTTTACCCCATCTACTTCCCCCCTCCTCCCCCACCCCACTAGTAACCACTAGCCTATAGTCCTGTGAAGGAGAAATTTAGACTTTTCCAGACATGCAAAAATTGAGAGAATTCTCCACTACAAGGCCTGCACTACAGGAAATAATGAAAGGGGTCAGCTCACCTAAAACGAAATGAAAAAATAAACATAATTGGGAGTAAAGTGAGTATCAGGCAAATAGTAAGAACAGGGCATTATAAGCTTAAATAATAATAAGAGAATTGTTATAACAAGATATTGTAATGACAAGATAGTAATGAACGTTTAGCATACGTAGGAACAAATTAAGGTAACAATGACTGAAAAGGAGGGGATTCAAAGATCCAAATTTGCAGACGGAAATGGAGATAAGGCACACACAGAAGAAAATGGACGACTGTATATGTATAACCATCCTTTACATATTCGTAATGGTAACCATACATTGATTTTTAACCAGGAGCCTATTCTTCAAGAGGAAAACAGGTTCTTTTAAAATTTTAAGACGTAGAGTTTTTATGCACTCTTTTCAATGTACTCTATGAGTGCCTGATATATATATCACTTGGATCAAGGTTAAATTATCTATCGTTTGAATTCTCGTGCATTCGTAAGTTTTTTCCATGTCGGAAGCCTTTGGGTTCAAAGGCTTTTAATTAGGTTACAATTCACACGGCGAAGTAAAACTCAAGAGGAAAATAAGCTGCTCTATAATCAATAAAACTTGGTGACACATATTTTAAAATTTAAATGTCTTAAAGAATATAGAGATCCCTAATGATTTGCTTCCGGGACAATTATGTGATTCCTTTATAGATCATCAATATTTTATTTCAAGGGGCAAATACTGTAATCCCTTTATAGATCCTAAATGTTTTACCTGGTAAGTATTAGAAACTATTCCAAAAAATGACATCAATACTCCTTTCAAATGGCCTTTTGAAGTTTGACAACTCATGACAGTAAATTCTACTTCCCTCATCTCTTAACTGAATGCCAGGTAATCTCAGCTTTCCTGAGCATCATGAGGCCATCTCTGCTGATAACAAGGCAATTCTTAAAGAGTGTGAGAATTCTCAGGTATAAAAAATAAACGAAAAAGGAAAACAAACAAACAAACAAAAAAAACCTTTTAACTTTGCCGTGTTAAGAAATTGGATATGAGTTAAGCTATAGGACAGAGAATGAGCAAACATGTGGTAAGATGATGACCGTCTCCATATGACACTAAAAAGTATAACAAATGAACCGTTTTTAAAACAACAGTCTATTTTTCTCACAGAATTTTGAATTCAAACATGATATGTTTAACTTTCGTGGTTAAGGACAAACCATAGGCCCATTAATTGATGAAAGGTTTAGCTTGAAGCCAAGGTCATAAAAGAAGTTTAAAAATGACACTTTAAAATCTCGTCTAGGTGAAGATGGTAAATTTTATGTTATGTGTATTTTACATCAACTTAAAAAAAAAAATCTTGCCTAACAGCAAAAGCCCAGATTTTACAAAGAAGATGATGGAGGAAAGGAGAAAAGGAAAGTTGGGTCAAACAAACTTTCTTTTTGGATGAAAGACTTATTTTTGAATCTCATTTATTTCGCTCATCAGTTATTTCAAATGGAAATATTTTGAAAATAAATGTTTATATTTCAAAATATGATTTTAAAAATTAGGAAATTTATCAGTTCTGAAGTATAAAGTATAGTTATTACACAATGTGAAATTGTATATTTGGCACATTGTCTGTTTTATTTTATGCAATGTTTTAAAATTTCACACTAAAATTAATACATAAAATGTTTTGAGTGAGACCTAGATAATTTGGAAAATTTTAAGTAAAATATTTTGAGTGAGACCTAGGTAATTTGGAAAATTTTATGTAAAATATTTTGAATGAGACCTAGGTAAATTGGAAAATTTGAGAATGCATAGACAAGTTTTTCTCGAACTTTCTTGAGTATATATATTAGATGGCTAGGGCCATAACAAAATATCACAAACTGGGTGGCTTAAATGACAGAAATTTATTGTCTCACAGTTCTGGAGGCTGGAAATCCAAGATCAAGGTGTCAGCCAGTTTTGATTCTTCTGAGGTCTCTCTTATTGACTTGAACATGGCCACCTTATCACTGTGTCCACATATGACTTTTCTCAGTTTGTACACATCTCTGGTGTCTCCTTTTGTGAGTCCAAATTTCCTCTTTTCGTAAGGACACCAGTTGAATTGGATTAGGATCCACCTGTATAACTTCATTGAACCTGAATTGCCTGTTTAAAGGCCCTGCCTCCAACTCAGATACATTCTGAGATACTAGGGGTTAAGGCTTCAATATATACATTTGACAGGACACAATTCAGCCCAACAGTATGATATAAATGTATAATACCTTGTATAATTTCCAGTTTTAGAATGTTTAATTGTATTTATTTTGAGATACTCAGGTTAATATTTTATAACATTCTTAATTGGCAAGTATGAATTTGTATGACATCAAAATAACACATTTGTTTATATATATAGTAGCTTCTGAGTTCTACATTTGGTGTATTTATAATTAAAATAAGAATAGGGAATATATATATTTCCTACTGTGTATATATAATATATTCCCTACTATATATATGCATATATATGCACATATATGTACACACACAAACACACACACACAGCCAAATTATGTTACAACCAAATTATGTTACAACCAAAACAAGGTGGAAATTAAAAATGACCTTTACAATCTCCTATGCTTAGAAGAGAATAGTCTTGTCTCTGACATTTTTGGGACCCAAAAATGAAGCAAAAGCACAAATGCAGGCATCTTACCCATAGGTCTAAATATTTAAATGTTATAAATTAAGTTTTCAAACTACTATGCAAAACATGTACTAATTGCTTACCTCGACAAATACACCCTTAAGGCGATGAGAAACTAAAAAATATATGTACAACTATGGTTTTTATATGATTGGTAGCAAAATAATAAATACAACTCAATTTAATTATTAATTGAATATGTCTGAGTGTCGTCTTCACAGAAGGATAACTGATAAAAATACATAAGTTACATATTTATTCCATGAAATTTATTTTTCTTGCATCCATTTCAGCAATATCAATAATTATGTTATTATCATCATTATTTTTTCCCTTGAGTTATATCCTATTAATAGCCATTGTATAGAAGGTTAAACCATTCTGTTGTACTCAAAATGAATAAATTTCAATATATTTTCACACAAAATAAATATAAAATAGCAAAAATTAAAATAACATGTTTTCGAAGTTATTTTTATATATTCTAGATTATTTAAAACTAAAATATAAATAATAATAAACATCAACATTTTAACTCAAGATTATTAAAGTTGCAGTTTATTCATTTTGAAGATATAATTGTCATATTGAATACGCGTATAAAAATAAAACTGTTCACATCCCTTGTATTCACTGTCCATTAAATTGCTAATGTAAGGATTGTTGTCAAGCTTCACACATATTACATCTCAAATTATATAATGCAAATTTGAGAGCAGTATTAATTACTATTACAAAATGTCCATCAGCTGCCATGTGCAATGTTGCAAATACTATGCTAATTAATTCCTAAGTACTTTCTGAAGCGCTCAGTGGAAAACTGATAGGAAACAATACTAACACAAGTACCTATTGGCATGCATGCTGAGAGGAAGGATCTGATAGACAAATTTGTTGACTCTCTTAGAGCAAATCCTTCCTGTACTCTGAAGCATGTATTGCCTGTCTCCAACATCATTAGCTTTACAGTCACAAATTTTCATCCCTATGTCTACCACCAAGGACATAAACAAAGAGATGTAGAAAAGCATTTTCTGGACCTGGAAACTGTGTTAGTCACAGGAAAAGCTGTTTGGTACCTATCAGCAGTAAGGCTATGGTCTGGAGTGATACAGGAGCTCAAGTACCTTTGATGCTTTTGCGAGGGTGGAGTATTTTGTGGTTTACGGTGGTCTTCTGAACCGTGGGGTCTAGGGTAAGAGTCCTTACTGCCTAGGACCAAGGACAATACTGAAAGGTAACCCCCAGGTGTTCACGTCTCTAGCACGCAGCTCTAGCCTAGAAGAAAGAGAGGATGCCATGCGCTTACCCGAAATTCCATAGACCTGTCTGCTGATGTCCACGAATAACTCAGAACTGCTATATGAACTAGAAAACCACTGCAGAGTTCACAACTCTCTTTACCTTGCTTGCATTTATGGTTTGCTGCTCTCTATAGAAATGTCTCCTCCTCCTTCCTCTCACCCTGTCCATTCCTTAAGTTACATTTAAAATGGTGGTGAGAAATGATAATCCTGGGAAAGACATACTTAGAGTCAGAGAACACAGTGGAAAAAAAGGATGCTTGGAGAAATATGTGGATTTGTTCATTTCCAAAAAGGAGACTGACAGAGCTGCCAGTCCTCCCACGAAGAACGGAGTCGCAAGTCAAGTATTTTTAAAAGTTAAACATCTCAAATAGCAAAGTGATGCTTAATGTTTTATTCCCCTAGGCAGATCCTGTGAATTCTTTCAAATTTATGTTAAAATCGCCCTTTGAATGTTTGATAATTTTTGTTATAAGATTAACTTTTCCCTCCTCTGAAGAGCATCAGGGTGTTTCAGGGCTTTTTTGCCTTGCAGGCCACGAGACAGATCTTGGAGAGGGTCTTGGGTATTCTCAGTTATAAACAAACTTTTATAATTTTGATGTGTTAAAGAACTAGGAGGTGGTCCTGGATGAGAACTTTCCTTTTCTGTAATACAAGGTCTTGTAAATGGGCCAAGTCAAATGTAAATAGTTTTAACATGTATTTTATTTTTTAAAGTTTTTTTTATTATTGTTTATTGGGGTAATATTGGTTAATACAATGGTATGATTTTCAGGTGTACATTATAATTTGACATCTGTATATTCTATTGAGTGTTTACCACCCAAAGTCCAGTTTCCTTCAGCTACCATATATTTGATCCCCTTTACCCACTTTGCCATTCCCCTACCCCTCTATATTTGACCTTTTTTAACGATTTACCTCCCCCATCCTCCTCTTCCTCCTTCTCCTCTAGTAACCACTAGTCCATTGTCCATGTCCATGAGTCTCTGTTTGTCCTGTTCATTCGTTGCTTTTAGGTTTATATCCCACATATAAGTGATATTATGTGATTTTTAACTTTTTCTGTCTGGCTTATTTTGCTTAGCACGATTGTCTCAATGTCTATCCATGTTGTTGCAAATGGCAGTATTTCATCTCCTCTTATGGCTGAGTAATATCCCATTGTATATATATACCACAGCTTCTTTAGCTAATCATCTATCATAGGATACTTTGGTTGCTTCCATGTCCTGGCCACGGTGAATAATGCTGCTATGAACATTGGTGAGCAAATATCTTTTCGGATATGAGTTTTCAAGTCTTTGGGATGAATACCCAGTAGAGGGATTGCTGGATCATATGGTAGATCAATTCTTAATATTTTGAGGAACCTCCATACTGTTTTCCATAGTGGCCGTACCAATTTGCAGTTCCACCAGCAGTGTATGAGGGTTCCTTTTTCTCCACATCCTCTCTAACATTTGTCATTGTCCTGTTGATTATAGCTATTCTAACAGGTATGAGATGATATCTCACTGTGGTTTTGATTTGCATTTCCCTAATAGCTAGCGATGTTGAGTATCTTTTCAAATATTTGTTGGCCATTTATATGTCCTCTAGGGAGAAGTGTCTGTTCAGATCCTCTGCCCATTTTTTGATTGGATATTGTTTGTTTTTTGTTATTGAGTCATGAGTTCTTTGTATATTTTGGATATTAAGTCCTTATCAAAGGTGTTGCTTGCAAATATATTTTCCCATTTGGATGGTTGTCTCTTTACCTTGTTGATGATTTATTTTGCCAAGCGGAAGCTTTGTAGTTCGATGTAGTCCCATTCATTTATTTTAGCTTTTACTTCCTTTGCTTTTGAGGTCAAATTCATAAAATCCTTTTTAAGTCCAAGGTCCTTGAGTTTAATTCCTATGTTTTCTTCTATGCATTTTATTGTTTTAGGTCATATGTTCAGGTCCTTAATCCATTTTGAGTTAATTTTGGTGTGTGGTGGTAGACAAGAGTCTAGTTTCATTCTTTTGCAGGTAGCCTTCCAGTTTTCTCAGCACTTATTGAAGAGACTTTCCTTTCTCCACTGAATGTTTTGTTGAAAATTATCTGCCCATATAAATATGGGTTTATCTCTGGAATCTTGATTCTGTTTTACCGGTCTGTGTGTCTGTTTTGCTGACGATACCATGCCATTTTGATTACTGTCACTTTGTCGTATAATTTGAAGCCAGGCAGAGTGATGCCTCCAGCCTCATTCTTTTTTCTCAGGATGGCTTTGGCAATTTGGCTCTTTTGTGCTTCCATACAAATCTGATGATTTTTTCTTCCATTTCTTTAAAAAATACCAATGAAATTTTGAAGGGGATTGCATTAAATCTGTAGAATGCTTTACATAACATGGTCGTTTTAACATTGTTTATTCTTCCAATCCAAGAATATAAAATATCTATCCATTTCTTTCAACATTTATG
>NW_006441953.1:20555048-20576588 GCF_000325575.1 Pteropus alecto | reverse complement strand
ATGAGAGATACTGTTGTGTTGTTTTCTTTTTTTGTGTTATCTTTACTAGGTTTTGGTATCAAAGTAATATTGGCCTCATAAAATGAGTTGGAAAGTATTGCCTCCTCTTTTTTGGAAAAAATAGATATTAAATCTTCTTTAAATGTTTGGTAGTATTCACTGGTGAAGCTATCTAGTCCTGAACTTTTACTTTTTGGCAGGTTTTTGATGATCGTTTCAATTTCCACACTGCTGATTGGTCTCTTTAGACTTCCAGTTCTTCTTGATTCAGTCTAGTAAGATTGTATTTTTCTAAGTACTGGTCCATTTCTTCTAGGTTATTAAATTTGGTGTTATATACTTTTTCATAGTATTCTTGTATGATCCTTTATATTTCTACAATATCAGTCATAATTTCCCCTGATCATCTTTTAATATACTTATTGGCCACTTGTATATCTTATTTGGAAAAAAGGCCTGATCAGATCCTTTGCTCATTTTTAATTTAGATTACTTACCTTTTTATTATTGAGTTATGAGGTCTTTATTAAATATAAGTCTTTTATCAGATACATGATTTGAAAATATTTTCTCTCATTTTATGTGTTGTGTTTCATTTTCTTGGTATAACATTCACAGCACAAATTTTTAAAATTTTGATAAAGTCTCTATGATGGTTGATGTTACATCAACTGGGCCATGGTGGGGGTTTCCAGGATATTTGGTCAGACATTATTCTGGGTGTGTCTGTGGGGACATTTTTGGGTGATATTAACATTTGCATCAGTAGACTGAGTAAAGCAGGCTGTGTTTTCTGTGCACAGGCCTCTAATCAGTTAAAGATCTCGATAGAACAAAAAAGATCATCCTCTCTTGAAAAAGAAGAACTCCTGCCTGACTGTTTGAAGTGCCACATTGGTTCTCCTGCCTTTGGACTTGAACTGAAACATCAACTTTTCTGGAATCTCAAGCCTGCTAGCTATCGAACTGAAATTTATACCATTGGCTCTCCTGGTTCTCCAGTTGGCTGACTGCAGATCTTGGGACATCTCAGTCTTCATAATTACATGAGTCAATTCCTTTCTCTTTCTTTCTGTATATGTATACATCTGTTGGTTCTGTTTCTGTTAGAACTCTTATTAATAGTCTATTTATTTGTTTATTGCTTATGATTTCAATGCCATTTCTAAGAAGGCTTTTCTTAACCTAAGATCATGAAGATTTATACCTATGTTATCTTTTAAGACTTTTATAGTTTTGGCTCTTACATTTAGGATTAGGGTTCATTTTGAGTTAACTTTTGTGTATGAGGTGAGGAATAGTTCTAACTTCATTCTTCTGCATGTTGCTATCCAGTTGTACCTGAACCATTTGTTCATAAGTTACTGCCTGTTGAACTGTCTTGGAGCCCTTGTCAAAAATCAATTGAACATAGACATGAACGTTTATTTCTAGATTCTCTAGTCTATTCCTAGGACCTATATGGCTAGTGTTAGAATATCACATTGTCTTCTTGATCACTGTAGTTTTGTAGTAAGTTTTGAAGTTGGGAAGTATGAGTATGATCATTCGTCTTCCACCATTAAGTATGATGTTAGCTGTGGTTTTATTGTAGGTGCTTGTTGAGTTGAGGAAGTTCCCCTCTGTTCTTTGTTGATTGTTTTTATCATGAGAAATTGTTGAGTTTTGTCAAATAACTTCTCTGTCCATAGAGATGATCATGTGGTTTTTGTTCTTTATTCTCTTGATATGATATATTACGTTAACTCATATATGTTTTTTGGATGTGAAAGCCACCTTGCCTCTGGGACAAGTCTTATTTTAAAATTCTAAGCCTTTGCTTTTTAATTCTGAAATGCATCAATAATGCCAACGACTGTTATCATATAATAATCCTACTTTCGCTCTCATTCTGTTTTTCACCCTTGGTAGCAATGAGTCTTCCAGCCAAGTGAAAACATGATCAGAATTAGAAACCCCACATTAAAAAAAAGTTAGCTACTGTATTAGTTTGTTAGTACTGCTGTAACAGAGTACCATAAACTGAGTGGCTTAAACAAGAGATATTTATCGTCTCACAGTTCTGGAGGCTAGAATTCTGAAATCAAGGTGTTGTCAGGTTTGCTCTTTCTGTGGACTTTGAGGAAGAATCTATTCCATATCTGCCCCCTAGGTTCTGATGATTTGCTGGCAATCTCCAGTGTTCTTTAGCTTACAGATGCATTACTCTGATCTCTGCCTCGATGTTCACAATGGGGTTCTCATGTGTGCTTGGTGTCTGTCTCCAAATTTCTCCCTTTTATAAGGACACCAGGTATATTAGATTAGGACCCATCCTAATGACTTCATTTAACTTAATTACTCTGTAAAGACCCTGACTTCAGATAAGGTCATAATTTGAGGTACTGCAGATTAGGACTTGAATGTATAAATTTTGAGGGGACACAATTGAACCCTGTAGCTACTGTTTTCTAAAGCCTTAAAATAGACCTTTAAAATGATAAACTTGAAAACTACATCTTCATATTTGCAGTATTTAATTCTTATTCATGGAATAAGTTTGAAATATGACCAATTCTTGCTTGTTTACACTTTTCTTGTTTGATGCTAAAAGCATTCTAGATTAGACCTAACTACCATATATTCCAAAATCCATTATTTCCTGCTGTGGCTGTGACAGACATTTCTATAAAGGTAAAACGTTTAATTATGAAATTATTAAATTCTCAGATGTCAGGTGGAGTAGCTGTGGTTTAATTAAGCTTTTTTGATATTAGGAAAGAAAAGGAAAAAGGGGGCAAAAAGAAAGTGGAAAAGGAGAAGGAGAAAAGGAGAAAGAATAATAGAGCAGAGGAGAAAAAGAAGAGGAAGAGACAGTAATTCTGATAGATTAATTCTTCCCCAGTGATGGGACTGTCAGAGACAAACGATATAGAATTACCATAGATTTTAAAGTCAGGTTCAAACAAACCTCTAATATGTCTGTGTTCTGCATGGGTAAGGCTTTTGAGATGATATATATATATAATTTCTTTTTTTAGGTTTTAGGATGCTGTCAGACAGGAGATCAATTATTTGCATCTATTTCCAAGATTGACGTATTGAACTACACTGACATTAACCTAAATGTTTTATCTTCTTCCCCCCATTAAACAAATTGTATTTGAGCTTTATATGTAGATATCTAAGTATAGCAATAAGAACATAAGCTAAGTAAACACCAAATAATTATTAGACAATTTGGTTGGAAATTGAAAAACTAGGGCAGTAACTTGATATTCTAATTATGAACAATTATATAACTGAGAGCATTTTATTGTTCCAATCGTGTGTATGTAAACTAATTATGTGAACTAATCTGCTTAATAAGATTAATTGTCATTTATGGAACATTAATTTAAAAGATTGTCTAAAGCATGACATTTTACAAAGAGTCGATTTCTTTATATAACTCTTAAGAAATGGAAATGTGTTAGACTATGTAAATTTACTTAATTTTAGAATTGTAGTTACTAGCTACTCGAAATGGCTTTGAAATAATGTATTTCCAAGCTTTACTTTTAATAGATGCATTGAGTTGCTTTTTCCCTTGTCATTTTTGGGCAATTGGCATTACCTGGTTATAATAGAAAAACATACATTTATTTAAAAGAAGATCTCTATTGAAATGACATTCAGAAACTCACAAAGCTCAAGGTGCTGACCTCAGCCCATAAGGCATACACATTTAGTTAACATTTGCAAAACAACAAATAAAGCTAAGATATGCATAATATATACATTTAAAAAATTATAAACGAACTAGGGTTGTTTCTGAAAATATTCTTCACATCTCATAGATTTTTAGAAAATAAAATTCGAGGCTTCAGGGCAATAACTCAGGGTAATAATAGAGTTATGCACTTTATTATAATTTTTTAAGCTTACAATTTGACTCAAATTTTTAGTGCAATAAATCTTGCAGACCATTACATTAATTTTTCTTTTTTCTTCTTGTAGGCATATAAGAGTGCTTCTTGCTAGAGGATGAAGGATGAAGAAAGACATAATGTTAAGTATGTATCAGCTAATTATTTTTTATCTTCACAAAAACGGAATGATGTAAATAGAACAAGGATGCTTTTCTGGGTTATAGGGACGGAAGGATCTCCAATCCACTCTAAGTTATTAGTGCATATTTGTATGCTTATGATCTTACCCTTTATATAACTAAAATGAGCTATTCTAGCATTGGTATCTGAATAGGATATTTTCCCGTGTTTGTTTCTCACTATCTTCTACATTTGTTTTACCTAAGTGATTTACTCCGGCATCATGAACCCAGTTTTCTGAGGTTAGATTTCTATCTGAAGATTTAGAGACTCTTTGTTATGGACTGAATTGTGCTCCTAAATTCATAACTGCCAGTATGACTGTATTTGGTGATAGAGTTTTTAAAGAAATAATGAAGGTTAAATGAGGTCATATGAGTGGGACCCTAATTCAGTATAAAAGAAAGAAACGCCAGTTATATGTGTGCACAGAGTGAAAGCTATGTGAAGATGTGGTGGGATGGCCATTTGCAAGCCAAGGAGACACCTCAGAAGAAACCCAATCTGCTGACACTTTGTTCTTGGATTTCTAGCCCCCTCCAGAATTTGGAGAAATACATACCTGTTGTTTAAACCACCGGTTCTATATTTTGTTGTGGCAGCCTGAGCGAATCGCTGTAGGAATATTTTTTAGAAAGTTACTATAATGTGATAAGAACCATAGACTCTAGATGGTCCCTAACTCCCTTCCCTCCACCCACCTCAGAGCTATACCAGCCCATGGCCTGTTAGGAACCTGGCTGCACAGGAGGAGGTGAGTGGCAGCGAGCTAGCAAAGCTTCATCTGTACCTTTAGCTGCATCCCAGAGCTGGCATCACAACCTCAGCTCCACCTCAGATTGTCTGTCAGGCTTTAGAGTCTCATAGGAGTACTGGTCCCTTGTGCCAAAAAGATTGGGGACCACTGTTCTAGATTATTTATTGCCTTGGATTAAAATTCCCGCTTCACTCCTTACTAGCTGTGTGAACTTGGGTAAATTAACCTGTCTGTGCTTAATCTGTCTGTGTTTTTCCTTAATGTGCTGGAAGGTGAATGCAATGGTAATATCTATCTCATGAGGAGTTGTTTAATGATATTAATAAGTTATTACATACAAAAGGATAAGAATAGTGCCTGGCACATAGTAAGCCTCGTATAAGCGATGCTATTTTATTTCTTTTTTTTTTTCTCCTTCTCTGCTTCTTTTTCTTCTTCTTTCTTTTTTTTTGTGAAGAACAGAAATGTACACAGATAAGCTCAAGTAAAACTTGTGCTTATTGTAAAAATACAGATCTCATAGATTAAAGAAAGATTTGAGCAGAGTGGTAGGGTGGATGCTAAGGAAAATTGCCATTCACCAAAGGTCTTAGTCTACAAAATTAACCTAGAATTTTCCCCTCAGAGCTTTAAAACAGGCATTGAAAGTCCGAAACAAAGCCAACAAAGTTCATTCACTAAAAAATGTAATGCCCAAAAAGTCCAGTATACTATTAAAAATCCTTAGATGTTCCAAGAAGCAAGAAAAAAGGAATCATAAAGAAACGAAAAATCAATAGCAACAAGCAGATATGACAGAGATGATGGAATTAGCAGACAAGAACAGTAAAATACTAATATGATTATATTCAAGTATTTAAAGGAAAATGTGACTGGGAAGAGAAATGGAAGATTTAAAAATGGAACAATTAGAGATGAAAAGTAAGATCTCCAAAATGAAAATTTCACTGAATGAGGTTAACAGAAAAAAACTGCAGAAAGAAAAATCAGTGAACTTAAGATTTTACAATAGAATATATAAAAAGTGAATGATAGAAAAATAAATCAAAAATAAAATTAACAATGCTTCAGTGGCTAGTAGAAATATATCAAACAATCTAACCTACATTAATTGGAATCTTACAGAGAGTGGTGGGGAATATGCGACAGAAAACATACTTGAAGAAATAATGGCTAAAAAATTCCAAATAGGATGAATAGTATAAACACACAACTACAAAAACTCAGTGAACCCAAAGAAAGATAAAAATATCCGATCACTTCACTAATACCAAGATACAGAACAATCAAATTGCAGAAACTAGTGAAAAGTGACAATCTTAAAAAAGTCTGAGCAGAAAAAATAGTCTATCCAGTAGAAAAAAGATAAGACTTATAGAACGCTATTCTAGATAGAAGACGATGGATTGGCTTCTTTAGAGTGTTGGAAGAGATTTTCAACCTAGAAATCTATATCTGGTGAACATATCCTTCAAAAGTGAAGGCAAAATAAAAACATTTTTTTGGATAAACAAAAGCTGAAAAAACTCATTATAGATAGACTTGTACTACAAGGAATGTTAAATAGTATCTGGGAGAAATTTGAATCAACACAAAGAAACAAAAAACACTGAAAATGTTAAATATATGGGTAAAGAAATACTTATTTTTCATTTTAAAATTTCTTTAAAATATAATTAACTACCTAAAGCAATAATAATATATACCATCGAGTATAGAACATATATAGCATTAATATATAACTCATATATGACAATAGCACAAAATACTGAGGTGGAGAAATGGAAATATATTGTTGTAGGAGTATTGCATTAGACCAGAGTGATATTATTTTATTTTAGAGTGTATTAAAGATGTTTATTCTAATCTCTACAGAAATCATTAAAAATATCAGGATTATCATTAATAAGCCAAATTGGAGAAAAGGAGTATACCAAAATACAATCAGTCTCAATTGAAAGAAGAAAAAAAGAAAAAAATGAGTAAAGAACAGATGAATAAAAGAAAAAACAAATAGCAAAGAAGTCGATATAAGCCAAACTATATCAACATCTACATTAAATGTAAACGTTCAATACATCTCAATTAAAAGATAGAGATTTCCAGATTAGATGAAAAAGGCATGACTTAATTATATGATGTCTATAAGAAACTTAGTTTACAAATAATAATATAGACAAATTTAAAGGACAGGATAAAAAAAGCGATCATTCAAACACTAAGACTGGAAAGCAGGAGCAGCTATGTTAATATGACATAAAATAGACTTTAGAACAAGGAATGCTCTCAGGGGTTAAGAATTAAAGATCATAATGATAGTAAAGGCATTCTTACATCAAAATGACATAAAATCATCAGTAAGTATATATCAATAACAGAGTGTTAAAGTGCATGTAGCAGAAACTGTCATAAATGAGAGGGAAAATAAATAAATTCACAACTGTATGTGGAGGTTTCAACTCTCTCCTCCCACTAATTGATAGAGCAAGTAGACAGAAATTTGTAAGAATATAGAAGACAAACTGTTAACCACTATTATCCAAATTAATCTAATGGATATTTGTGGAAGATATCTGCCAACAAAATCAAAACAATTCTTTTTAAGTGCATACAAAACATTCACTGAAATGGATTACAAGCTGGTCAATAAAACAAATGTCGATACATTTTAATGAATTCAAATCATACGTTGTATTATAAATCAAAATATATATATTTGCTCTTTTTCCCAGTTTTTGACACACTTTGGAATCTCTGAATAATAAAGGTGTCTTTTGTATGCTAATGAATGACTGGTGGGTGGGGGCTGGTCACCAAAAAGACCAAGGCTGATTAAAGGGTTAGAACTTTCAACTCTACACTCAAACCTCTAGGAAGAGGAGAGGGGTGAGAGATTGATATAATCACCAATGGCCAATGATTTAATCAATCGTGTTTATAGAATGAAACCTCCCTAAAACTCCCTAAATGTCGGAGTTCAGAAAGTATTCGTGTTGAACTCACTGAGGTGCTAAAAAAAAGTGGTGTACCAAGAGAGGGAATGGAAGCTCACACCCATTTTAAAAATCAGCAAGATTCATCATATTAACAAAATAAAAGAGAAAAAGTATATAATCGAGTCATTAGATATAGAAAAAATTAATGACATTATACCATTTTAGGATAAAAATATCTCAGCAAATTTGGAATAGAAGTGAACTTCTTCGACTTGATACAACAAAACCTAGCGACAGCCATCAATGATAAAAAACTACACACACACAAAATCTTGAGATTGTAAATAAGATGAGAATATCCACTTACTATTTCAATTCAGCATAGTACTGGAAGTATTAGTCTGTGAAATAAGGAAAGAAAAATAAAAGTCATGTAAATGAGAAAAAAAAAGTCTCATGTCACGATCATGTAGGTGGAAAATTGTAGGTACAAAGTCCTAGGAAATCTATAAAGCTTCTAGAGCTAATAAGTGGGTTTAGCAAATTCTCAGGATACAAGTTAATTTACAAAAATGAATTTTATCTTTGTATCAGTAAAGAACAAATGGAAATTGAAATGAAAATACAATTTACAAAGGCATCTAAAATCATGCAAGTGTTGGGAATTTAACAAGTAACTTTAGCAAGTTGGCACGATATAAGATCAAGACCCCTAAAATCACTTATATTTTTAAATACTAGCAAGGGACAATTGGAAACAAAAATTTTAAGTACTGTTTTCAGTATTATTCTAAAAATATGAAGCACTTAGGCATAAATTAGGTAAGATACCTACAAAACCTATACAATAGAAACATACTGCTAAGAGAAATTAAAGACGTGTGTGTGTGTGTGTGTGTGTGTGTGTGTGTGTGTGTGTGTGTGGAGATATAGATACATATGTAAATTAACTTTGTGTGTGTGTGTGTGTGTGTGTGTAGATATAGAGACATATGTAAATTAACTTTCAACAATTTGCCAAGGGGAAAGAATAGTCTTTTCAACAAATGGTGCTTGCATAACTGGATATCCATAAGGAAGAAATAAAGGCTAATCTTTATCTCTAATCATACATAAAAATTTACTAGAAATAAATCAAAATATAAAAAGATTTATGTAAATATAAAATCATTAAATATAAAGCTATAAAACTAAAGTCATAAGAGAAACCCTTCCTAGTCTTGAGATAGGCAAAATATTTTAGGTACATAGGACACAAAAGTCATGAACTATAGTAGAAAAAATACCTGATAAATTGGAACTCATAAAAATTCAAACCTTTTGCTCTTGGAAGCACACTATTAAGAAAATAAAAAGGCAAGCCATGGATTGGAAAAAATATTCCCGCTATATATATCTGATATAGATAGAATGTGTATTCAAAACATATAAAGAACTCACAATTCAATGACAAGAAGATGAACAGTAAAAGATGTCCAATAAAGAGTGGGCAAAAAATTTGAACAAACACTTTGCAAAAGAAGATAGGTCAAGGTCAATAATTCCATGAAAAGATCCTCAACATTGTTAGTTATCAGGGAAATGCTAATTAAAACCATAATGAGAGACCACTAGGTACACATTCACCAGAATGGTTAAAATTAAATAGACTAACAGTAGCAAGTGTAAACAAGCACGGGGAACAGCTTCATATATTGCTAGACAGGATATCAAATGATACTTTATGAGAAACTGCCAACGTCTTAAAAGTTATGTATATATTTACTATAGGATACTACTAGGGTATAGAGTTGAAAGTTCCCAGCTTTGAATCAAGTTTTGTTCTTCCCGGCCACAGGCCTCCTATCCTGAAGCTGTCTAGGAGCCAGCCAACAGCTGTCGCCTTAGAACAAATGACTTGTATTACTCCTTTCACTCAGGAAATTCAAAGGTTTTAAGAAACTCTGTGCCAGGAATGAGCATTGAAGACTCAATACATATTTCTTACTATATCTCAATATCATACCTGGGTGTTCATTATATTAATGTCTGTAATATTTGTAAGGATGATATACATCATAATAAAATGCAGAAATACCAAAAAAGCAGGAATTATTTTAATTCATCAAATATAACAATAATTCCATTTAAACAGTGAATAAAAATGTGTCACCAGAAGCGTATTTTCTAAAAGAGGACAAGGGGCAGTGGCAGAATTGCAGCTGGTGGAAGTACTACGGAGTTAAATTTTTTCTTCGATGTGTACTCCAGCTGATAGCAAGTGATCTGACTAGAATATTAAATAATTAAAAGATTCCCAAGTCCTTTTATTGTTCCACAGTTTAAAATTCTTTTTCAAGTCTATTAGTCACTTTTTGTAATCTTTTATTCTTTGCCCATGTTTGGGAGTCTCTTTTCTGTCAGCATATGAAAGATTCTCATCTTATATTCTCTATTTTGTGATTTAAATTTACAAAGCCCTTAGAAGCTTAATTGTGCTGTTTTCTACTGATTTCCATTTGTGGTCTGTTGTGGAGTTTCTAATAGTGGGCTCATGGATAGTGAGCTTTTAGCGTTGTGCTCATGAGCCGGCGTCTTTAAAAAAAAAAAAAGGCCCATTTGTGGTGTTTGCCAATTTCTGTGGTGTAACTACTCTCACCATAGCCAGTTTAAACTACCAGCTTGGTGTTGCTAAATGTGGAATTGGGAAGAGATGAGCATAATTGACTCTTGCAAGTCTGTACAAGTCTGCTTCAGCCCACAACTTCCCTTATCTGTAGAAATTCTACTAAATCACTATCAAGCCTCCACTCCTTAGAGGGGATTTGCCTTTGCTTTTGTTAAAGTTCTGGAACTATTCCCAATTTCAGACCACTTTAAATTAATTCTTAGCTTTTTTTGGAACACGCAGGTAGTTTTGAATTGGAACCCCACATCCATTTGAGGACTGCTTTTGTTAACAGACACTCAGAAGAAAAATCCTTTGAATTTTTGCCTTTACTCAAGGCCAAAAATAGTTTCCCAGTTACATCCCCTTGCAGGCTGGTATTTTCCTATTCAGTCTCTCAGTCAGGATACAACCCTTTAGGCTCTGGGCTTTATTCAGCAGCTCCCTATTTCCTTCTCTGTTTTGTGAAGGCCCAAGACTTTCTCAGTCATTAAAACCCAAGGCTCTTGCTTTTTGGAGCCAGTATCCTTGGACGGCTGCCAGCATTAGCTCTGCTAACTAGTCCAGATTTATTCTGGGCTCCTTCACTTCTGAATACTTTCCTATCCTCCTGTGAGCTTAGCTATGCCTTTAAAATAATTTTTTTAAAAATGTTTTATCCAATATTTTAGTGTTCTGCAATTGGAGATTCTTCAGAATATGTAACCTGCAATGTTGCTGCAAGTAGAGTTCCCACGTAAAACACCTAAAACTCTCTCTACCTTTTCTGATGACCTGTTTCTGTGTAATGAATATTGCAAACCTCCTAGTCTGTAAAAACAACTTATTTTGCTTGTGATCCGTGGGTCAGGGCTTGTGATCAGTTTGGACAGGGCTCAGCTGAGTGATTCTTCTATTCTGTACGGTACCTGCTGGGTTCAGTTGGTGGTTTTTAGCTGGAGGCTAGTCTATTCTGGAGAGTCCACGAAGGGTTTCACTCACATGTCTGGTGCCTTGGTGGGGACAGATGGAAATCTGGGCTCAACTCATTTGTTCCCCACCTCAATATAGTCTTAGGGCTTATCTTTAGAATCCTAGCACAGTCATGGGAATTCCTAGATGGTAGCTCAGGGCTCCAAGAACCAGTGTTCCAAGAGGCCAGGAAGCAGAAACTGCTAATCTCGAGGACTGGAAATCAGCACATTGTCACTTTTGTCATATTCTATTGGCCAAACAGCCCTCTAGCCCACCCAGAGGAGGGAACTACTACTTATGAGAAGAGTGTCACAGAATTACCAGCCCGATTTAATCTGCCACATTACTGGATTAAATCTTTAAGCTTTCCTTGATTTATTCCAATTTTACTTATTCATGTTGCTGCAAAAACAGAAAATAGGCTAAACAGGCATGTGTAGGGCTCTCAAAGAATTGATGTTCTCAGTCACCAACTGCCATTGTCATATCATGGCATTATTGCTCTTTTCACTTGGATAACCTTTCATTTTGTGAAATGGTTCACCTGAAATTAACATAGAAATGACAGGCCATAGGGATTTTCTAAACAAATTGGTATTATTTTACCCACATAAAGGCAATTAAAAGAAAGTATTTTTTAATCGGCAAGAAGTTTTAAAATATTTGTTATTTTTATTAGTTTCTATAGGTATGGAAGGAGACCATTTTGTGACAAATATCTGCAGTTGATACTTAATTTTCACAAAGTTGAAAAAATTTTGAACATTATCCAAGGAATATTTCAATAAACATTTCAGAAAGATAGGTTATGCTTTAGTAAAAGAAATATAAAATAAGGTATTTCAGAAAAGTTTTAACTTATCTTTTTTAATGTAATTAGAACAATATTTGGGTTCTCATGAAGATACAGTTTCCATGTATATGTGAAATCCTAAATATCAAATATTGACCTTTTTTCCCAAAATAGAGAAAAGTAAGTATGATGTTAAAGAAGGACTAAGTAACTTCTCAGTGAATGACGATGCAAGCGGCCTGGGACCTGCTAATGACCAGGACAGACATGTGAGCTGCAGTTCCCTGTACCCTGGGGAACTCCGGTCACTGAAATTGTCATGAGCAGTGCATAAAGTTTCCAGATCATACTCTGTCTGTTTCTCTCCAAAGTGGAGAACATGAAAGTTCATTTACAAAGGCTTGTTCTGGCCATAATCCTTCTCTGCATGTATGCCACCAGGTCACTAATGTGTTCCACATCAACATAGTCTTTCTAATTAGAGACTGGATCTATGTTAAGAAATTCTGGACTAAAACTGCCTTGCATTTGGATGGACCGTTCCCTGTGAAATTCTGTTGACCACTCTTATGGCTAAAGAGTGCTTGGGCTCACCCTCGTGTATTCACACATCTCATCGGAAATCTTCCTACATTACACCAGAGACCTGCAGACTCTAGGTCCTAACTTTGTCCAAATGACCAAAAGGTGAGGTAGATTTCTTGAAATCAATTACCCCTTAAGATTCGGAAATCTGAGAAAGGGCCTTCTAATTCTGTGGCAGCCTTAGACTTAAAATAGGAAAAGGCAGTCATCTTGGGGCATTCTCCACTGGCTGAGAGGAGACCACAACAAAGTCTCAAAGATCTGGGAAATTACGGACAAGTAATCTCAAGAGCACTGTTGCGAACGAGAAAACCACTTGGCTATTCTGTGGCTGCTGGTAGGAAGGGCTTGCTTGCCTGACACTCACTGTGTTCACTGCCCTCAAGTGGAGTTTCGAGAGAAAATGAACAATTAAGAGCTTTGGCAAGGCAGATTTGTAGCTTGATAAATGTCCAAGTAAAAATAGTGGATTTATTTTTTTTTAATCCAGAGAGGGGTATATGGATGTGGAACTCACCCCCTCTGCAGTCAGCAGAAATTCTTGCCACACATTCTAACAGTTAAAAGAAAATCTCAGTATTCAAAGACACCCTTGATTTTATACATCTCTGTATACTGTAATTTTTTTAGAGATCCTAAATGTTTCACCAGATAAATACTGTATATATTATTAATAGCCCTTAACACTAACTTTTTACATGACTTTTCAAAGTCTATCTTTCCACCATGTGCTGAACATCGAAGTGTCTCATCTTCCTGTCTGATTGGCAACTGGTCCTTCCCCTTTCTGCTGACCACAAAGCAATCTCGGAGCGGGTCTTACAGGTGTTTAGACATACATGAAAGCCTTCTTTTGTATGTGTCGAGCTATTGGCATGTGATAGTCTCCAGCCACAGTGGTGAGACCTCTTCTTCCTTCCAACAATGTAATTCTTATATGTAGCTATGTCTTGTATTAAAATTGAGTCTGTGGTTTTATTTTTAGCTCTTGCCCCCATCAGTAATTAATATCCTCTTTTTTTTCCATCTTCCATCTATTGCCATTATACACCTCATTGCTTGTAGATTTTGCCTCTCAAATTTTCCCCTTCCCAACTCCATCTGGCTTGCATGACTTTTTCTTCTGCCACAGTTCCCTCCTAGCCCTTGGTTATATAAATCACCAATAAGTCCTTTCCCTCCATCTAACACCATTTCAGCCCCTTCTGCCTATTCCCAGGTTGGTTTTTAACAAAATTCTCTGCTTGAGGTTTTGGACCACCCAGGTTGCACCGGCTCAGGCTGCAGACCAGTGTAAGAACTCGTTATGGTTAAAGGGACAGGATTCAGACAGGCATTTTTCCTTGTAGACCTCTGAAGTTGTGGAATAGAAGTTTAATTCCTACTTCACCCTTATTTTGAGAATGAGGCCCTTCGGGGTCCCAGCTTTGGAAGAGAATGTTTCCTATTGTTTTCCTTACTTTTGGTGGTCCTGAGTCTAGTTTCTTATACCTTTAAAACTCTGACAAACCAAAGATTAATTTTTTAGGATTCAGCGATGCTCTCATGTCAAAGGGTAGCTTCAGTGTTCCATTGCTCTGTGTGTGCTCACGCCCCTTCGGTCTCCAGTTAGAGCATGACTTACTTTTTCATCCAGCCTTTTGATACTTGGAAGATGATTTTCAAAAATCTTGAATTTTCAATTGGTTTCAGTGGAATTGTCAGTCTATGAACCCAGTCTGCCATGTTGCCAAAAACAGTTCATTACAGGATTTTTATGACGTTGAACCAGATGACTCTCCTATAAGAAACCTACCTTGGTCATGAGGAAGTTTTAAATTCATTCCTACATTTGGATTTTTAATTTTTTTAAATGCCTAATTATAGTCGACGTGCAATATGATATTGGTTTCAGGCTACGACATAGTGATTATACATTTCTATAATATGAAGTGATCACCTTGCTAAGTCTAGAACCCATCTGACACCATACATACTTATTACAATATTATTGACCGTATTCCTCATGTTGCACTTTACATCCCAATGACTATTTTTTATAACTGGCAGTTTGTATTTCATACCCTTTTCCTGTCTGCATCGAGAGTACTCACTGGCAGCACTTGCGGCTACAGCGTATACCCAGAGATAACTCACGGATTACAGTCCTAAACTTTCCCCCAAAGTTTGCCTTGAAATATCCCGCTTTTATTATTATTTTCGCATCGCTGTATTGTATCGATAGTCTTTGGAAACAAATGACATTTTATTTATAGCATTCTGTGTTTAGTAGTTTGATCGCTGAAAATGTCAAATCCTAGAAAACGTAGCATTCCTACGTGTGATGTTAAATGAATGCTGGCGGTAGCTGCACTTTTTTTTTTAAACAGGAAAAGGATTCATCTCTTCACCTTTTTCACCCATCTCCCCAATCACCCTCCCATCTGCAACCATCGATTTATTGGTTTGTCATCATTTTGTTTGGAGTTTTTACATATGTGTTCATATGAGAGGATTTACTTTTCTTGTACTGTCTTTGTCTAATATTTGTATTAGGTTATATCAGCCTCACAAAATAACTGGGAAATTTTTTTACTTTTTCAATTCTTTCATACAATTTGTGTAAGGTTGAAATGAAAATTTGATAGATCATGACTATAAAACTGACGTTATGCTTCTTTGTGTAGAGATTTAAAATGAGTGATTTTGTTTATTGGTTTTAGGATCATTTAGGTTTTCTATTTCTTTTGGGGTTAGCTCTAGTAATTCAGTATTTTCTAAGAGTTTGTCCTCTCACTTAAGTTTTAAAATTTATTGGTTAAGCATTTAAAAATCTTGTAGTGTTTTTATCTCTAAGGCATCTATAGCTCTGTCCCCCCTTTAAATTTTTAATATTGCTTATTTTTGCTTTCTCTTTTTCCTGATTAATCTTTCCATATACCATATAAATAGAATCATACAGTATTTGTCTTTTCGTGACTGTCTTATTTCAGTTAGCATAATGCCTTCAAGGTTCATCCGTGTTATAGTATATATCAAGATTTTATTTTTTAAGGCTGGATACTATTCCATTATATGTATAGAGCACATTTTCTTTATCCACTTATTCCTTAATGGACACTTGGGTCACTTCCACCTCTTGGCTCTTGTACATAGTGCTGCAGTGAACATGGATGTGCAAATATCTCTTTGAGACCCTGCTTTTGAGTTTTTTTGATATATACCCAGAAGTGGGATTGCTAGGTCATATGGAAATTTTATTTTTAATGTTTTGAGGAACTTCTATACTGTTTCCATTTTACATTCTCAACAGGGCACAAGGGTTCCAATTTCTCTGCATCAGCACTAATACTTGCTGTTTTCTGTTCTTTTGACAGTGTCCATCCTAATGAGTTTGAGGTGATATCTTATTGTGGTTGTGATTTGCCCACAAGAGACTTTTTGTGTGTGATTTTGAAGATAAAAGTAAATTAGGCATCACAATCTTTATAGACTCTGAAGGCTAGTGTAGGTAGTGTTGCCAATAAAATACAGGATGCCCAATTAATTTTGAGTTTCAGATAAACAAAAATGTTTTTTAGCATAAGTATGTCCCGCTACTGCTTGGGACATATTTACCTTAAAAAAGGATTTGTATGCAACATTTGGTACACATTTATATGTAAAAATTATTTATAATTCAAAAAAAAAGGATTTATATGCAACATTTGGTACACATTTACATATAAAAATTATTTATAATTCAGATTTAATGTTTGAATTAATTAATGTTTTTATTTGCTAAATCTGACAACACTAAGTGCAGAGTACCCAGCACTGCTGTGGCTCATGCAGATTGCAGAGGATATGTGGGTTCACTCTCTGGCATGGGGTATCAGCCAGATCTGCAGCACATCCAGCAATTGCCTTATCTCCTCCTTCAGTTTTGCTGATTTGTGTCTGGATGAGTGGATAAAGAAAACATGGTCTATACATGCAGTGGAAAAGGTGATGAGGGGGGCAGTTTATGCAGCAGCATACCTCCATCTTTGATACTGGGGGCTCGGGGACAGTGAGAGACCAGAACATTCTCGTGCATTCCCTTCAGGCTCGCAGGTTCCTGTTCGTCCTTATTTCTCTACTTCATGTTCATCTCCTCTTCCACACTGCCAACCTTGCTGATTTGGGGGCTACAGCAGCAGACAAAGATGCAATGTGTTCACCTAGTTGGTTGCTTCAGCTTCCACTACTATATAAGAATAAATCTCTGGAATAAATCATATATCTATATATGTATGTCTACATCTATATGTATATATCTATATCTCTTTCTACATATATCATCTATATCTGTATCTATGTCTATATCATCTTCTCCCTCCAATAATTCTGTGTCTTTGAACAAATCACGAATGATACAGGCCGGAATGTGTTCATAGACATTTTTATATAAGGACACTGGATCTCAAAGATGTTAAGTACCTTGTCCAAGGTTATATAAACAGTAAGTGGCAGAAATAAGCAATATTCGATCTTGGTCTATTACCTCCAAAAGCCATGGTCAGACTAATCTGTCTTAGGGAATACAATGGGGCAATCACACATATGTGAAATACTAATTGATTGATGAGTGTCACATTCCAAACAAGCAAGGTAATTAATCTAATTTAGCACTAGTGATTAGGTCTCATTACTACTGTATTTAGTAAGTGAGCATCTAATTTCTTTTAAGAGACGTAGATAAATTGGAGGAATTTTTAGAAGCCCAACCAACCAGAGAGGGATTTAGAAGGAGGAAATGTTAATGAAATAATGCAGGCAATGAAGTATACAGCAAAGAACAGGAGCCCTGGTTAGAGCATACGGGATATAGTGCAGTTCACAGAACTGGGCAGAGAAAAAACTTAAATCCCAGAGTACTAACAAAGTATTTTTAAGAGGAGTCTATTACACATCATCTACCATTCTAGAGAACTGTGAAAGGTGATACAATTCTCAAACCACCAGTTAAATATGCAATTTAAATAATCGAGTGCCTTAAAGTTTTTCAGTATGTGAAAAAAATACCCAACGCAAAGACCTGACCCTATCACTGACTCCCTCGTTTCATCAATTCTAAGACAGATTTCTTCTTTTTCAAGTTGGCTTGTTTGTTTTTTTTTTTCAACATACTTTATTATTTAGAGCAGCTTTTGGTTCATAGCAAAATTGAGAGGAAGGTACAGAGATTTCCCATATGTCCCCGAGGCCCATAGCCTCCCCCATTATCAGCATCCCCTACCAGCGTAGTACATTTGTTACGACTGATGAACTTACGACACATCATTATCACTCAAAGACCATAATTCACGTTAGGGTTTATTCTTGGTGTTCTACATTTTATAGAATAGTTTTACTGCCCTGAAAATCCTCTGTGTTCTACCTATTCACCCTTCCTTCTACCTAACCCCTGGCAACCATTGAAACATGAAACCATGAAAATCCTTTTTCATGTTTTGATATCTCTGAGATGAGAGCACATCTTATTTTAAGTTGCACACTTTCTTTATCAGTGGTATGTAAAATAATGACGCATCATACAATTGATGGTGTTTAATAATATGTAAAATATAGTATTTTTTGTGATCTTGGGCAAATTAATCTCTTGATGCCTCTGTTTCCTTATCTCTAAAGTGATATAATAATAAAATATATTGCATATCTTGCAGTTGTGAGGTGTAAATGAGAAAACCATATGATGTGTTTAGAGCAGAGTATCAGTTATCTATTGCTACAATGATGCTGCATCACAAACCACACCAAAAGTTGGTGGCTTAAAACAGTAACCCTGTATTATTTAAGTTTGGTGGTTCTGCTGAGCTGGGCTCAAGGGAGTTTCCTGTGTCTGTGGTTGGCTATGGGTTAGCTAGGAAACTGCTAATCTTGGGTGGACTCTCTCATAGATCTGGAGTCATGGCTAGAACTCTCGGCTTCATATCTGTTTTTTATATTATTATTATTATTATTATTATTGTTATTGTTATTATTATTATTTCTTGGCAGTCTAACATGAGCTTGTTCTCCTGGTGGTGGCAGACTTCTAATAGCATGCGTGGGAATCTAGGCTCAGAGCTGGCACATCATTATGCCCGTCACATTATGTTGGCCAAAGCATGTTACAAGGCCAGCCCAGATTCAGAAGGCAAGGAGATGGACCCCACTTTGTGATGGGTGGAGCTGCAAAGTCACATCAGAAAAGAGCATGGGTAGGAGGTTGGATTGGAAAACTGGGGCAGTTTTTGCAATCAATCTACCACAGTCAGTGCCAGGCACATAATGAGTGTTCAATAAATCTTACCTGTCATGACTGTCCTTGCTGAAGGCCCTCGGTAATAAATGGAGTTGAACTGGTTTAGTCCATCTTGGCTAAAGGACAGAGCATGGGTTCACCATGTAATGAGTGCTGGATGCAGCCCGTGTCTCTGATGTGCCCATCAGAGTCTCAGAAGCATGAGATCTTGGAATATAAGAGATGGAATGATATTCGAGTCCAATTACTCTCACTCTTTTACTTTATTGGAGAGGAAAATGAGGCAAGGGAGGTGAAATTACTTATTTAAGATTATACAGTAGAAGAGCTTGGATGCCCAGTGGTCTTCTACCGTAACATGCTGTGGCCCTTCCAAGTACGACTGTGAGAAAGAGTCCAGTTTCTTTTTAAATCCACATCCAAATAAAACTTGGGATGAATATAAAATGTAATAAAATAAGCTCTTAAATGTACCATATATGTTTGTTCTTTTTTCCACTTTAAATGTAAGCTTTTTAGTTTGTTGGAACTTGTGAGTTCTTTTTAATGATGTCTAAACATTGTATAATATGAAAATAGTTCTCAATATTAATGACAGCCATCTATTTCCTACTTCAAATAGATATGTACTATAAATAGATTTTTATTGGACTTCAATAAGAACAGACAGCACATAAAATTCAGACACTTTTTAAAGGATTGGGCCTGGATAAATTGTTGTTGGCTTAGAGCTAGAGACAATGAAAATGAACCATTTAGTATTTAAGTACTTAGTAAACCCGATTTACTATTTCAAGGAGCAAAGTTTGTTAGTAGACTTAGTAGAATTATTGGGTATCAAAGACACTCTGAAAATACTTTTCTTTTATTGAAAAATAAATTGTTCTGAAACTCACAAGCCAAATTTAACATCAGAATGCTTAGCAAAATTAATTTATTATTTTGTTTCCTAGTGAGAACTGCATACAACTATGCCTGTATTTGTATGACTGTGTATATGCTATTTGCTCACATATACTCAAGTGGACACTTATAAAAGTTAACGGAGAGAGCAGTGAGTTTGGATTCAGGAAAACTTCGATGTGAAATTGGCAGTTCTGTAGCCCTGTGTAGTCACATAAATTCTTTGTATAGAGGAGTGTTATATTTTAAAGATTTCCAAGGAGCTGTATGTATACAATGTTCCTTGTCTTTCTACATAAAGTTTTTCTTTTAATTTTAAAACAATTTTTTAGATTGTGGTAAAATACAGCTAACATAAAAATTTGTCATCTTAACTATTTTCAAAGACATTAAGTACATTCTCCTTGTTGGGCTACCATCACAATCGCCCATTTACAGATTGCATTTCATCTTGCAAAGCTGAAAGTCTGCACCCATTAAACAATAACTTCCCGTTCCTGGCAACCACCATTATCCTTTCTGTCTCTATGAATCTGACTATTCTAGACACATTATATAAATAGAATCAGATAGTATTTGTCCTTTTGTGACTGACTTCTTTTAGGATAGTGTCCTGAAGCTTTGTCCATGTATCTATCATGTGTCAGAAATTCCTTCCTTTTTAAGGCTGAGTAATATTCCATTGCATGTATATACCACCATTTGTATGTCCATTTGTGGACGTTTGGGTTATTTCTACCTTTTGGCCATTGAGAGTGATCCTTCTATGAACGTGGGTGTACTCCACAAAATATGTTTATCTGCGGCATATTAAAAGTATATGAGCTGGCATTACTTAGTGAACGTACCCATTTAAAAAAAAAAAAAAACCCTTTCAATTCATTTTAGTAAATCTAGAGAAGCTTAGACATCTCTTAAAATAAACTCCTTTCACTTTGAAGGTCATAATAGCATTAGAGCACAAAAATACACAATTTTGAAGGAAGAAAAAACTATGTGTGAAGACTGTCCTGGGCCATCATCCGTGATGCAGCAAATTTCATGAAGTTCCCCATTTTGTTGCTAGTAACAGATTAATGCACTCACTCGAGATCTATCCTGATGAAAATTCCCCTCTGGTTTGATGTCCCCTCTCATGACCTCTTTTATCCTCTCAAGATCATGAGACATTTCTGGATGCTTTTTCATGCTCCCTGGAGCTGAAGAAATCTCAGTGATTGGACTCAGGTCCTCTCTGCCTGGACACACTCTGTGTCACAGTTTCTGATGCTCACTCATCACACTGGTGTTGCTACTGGTTGTTGTGGTAAAATCTTTATAAGACTCTCCACCGAACGTGCTTCATTGGCTAAGGCTCCTTTATGCTAGGATTCCCCCAAACCCACCTGCGGTTTTGTGATGCCTCCTTCTACCATCTCACTGTTGTTTCACCTTTTTAGAAATATGTACCAGCAGTGGACTCTGTTTTCTTCTCTCAGAAGAAAACCTTCATCTCATTATCCAGATTGTATTCTGGTTCCTCAACTACCTATTTTCCAATCTAGTGGTAGACATATAAATTGTGACTCAGTTCCCTTGGAGTTTGACTTCCCATATATAAAACCAAAGATTTGTGTTTGAGAGAGAGAGAGGGAGGAAGAGTGGGAAG